>NC_083433.1:8534429-8704429 GCF_020745735.1 Hemiscyllium ocellatum | reverse complement strand
ATGCTGTTTGAGGTCACTGTCGGGGGTAATGTCAAGGGAACTTTACCTTCAGTTTAAATGAGTAGAGGGAGATTTACACCATTTTTGACTGCAAATTCGATGATTTTATAACAAGTGCTATGAAGGTATAGGTGCATACTGTACCTTTAGGAGACTGGAAGCTGGCACGGACTTAGAGAGGCACAGAGTATGCTGAAAGAATTTAAAATGTAACATTTGACTGTGAAACCAATTGTGCAGCTGAGTTGCCGCGATACAAAACAAATTCAAATTTGGCCAATCAGTTTAAATGATGCGAGTAAAAAATGAAGTCTGCAGATGCTGGAGATCACAGCTGAAAATGTGTTGCTGGTTAAAGCACAGCAGGTTAGGCAGCATCTCAGGAATAGGGAAATTCATTCCTGATGAAGGGCTTATGCTCGAAACGTCGAATTCCCTATTCCTGAGATGCTGCCTAACCTGCTGTGCTTTAACCAGCAACACATTTTCAGTTTAAATGATGCCCCAAGATACCAAAAATCCAATCGAATTTGAATTTAGTATTTTGATGGGCATGAAACCAATGAAATGATCTGATGTTTTGGAATATAAAACTCAACATTTTGAACAGTATGGGGGAGAACTGCCAAGCGACCATCAAAAAGACTGCCAGCAGAACAGCTCTCTGAAAGGTATTTATCGATAAGACGTTTGTGCAGTGGAACACCAAAGTCGACCAAAAGGAAACCTACAGAGAATGCTCGATGTCTGAAGACTATACCTAGGTTTAAAATTGATTTTGCCATAAATTTAAGAGGGAATTTATCAGATCAGTATTGTAAAGTGGGAGCTGGAAATGGTTGTTTAATGTGCTCTTTTGGACTTCAAGAATAAAATGGTTAATTTTTGCTTTAAATAGAGAGCTCTGGGGATAGTCCTTTGCCCCTCACAATTTAACAGATTACAGTGTGAGGTGAGCTTCTCTGTGTGTCAGGTTTAAATTCGCAGAGGGGTTTACCCCCCGTGTCGTAACACAAGCGAGATGAAGAATATTTAAGCAGATGATTCGAACCTGACCCCAGGATTGACCATGATGATTTTGTTCTTTTTAGGCTCGGGTGAAGAACCACATTGTCAATCCCAGTGCGACCGAACTAATCCACTTCCTGTTCTCGCCCCTCGACACGGTAAGAAAGTGGCTTTCTACAATTCCTGCTTTGTGCCCCTCTGACTCACGCTCCCTCCTGCTGTTAGACATGGGGACAGCAGCATTGCCTCCCAGTTACACTAAGCCAAGAGGATCTTGGGAAAGTTTCCATGATAGCAGCACGGGGGTGGGGGGCATCAGCAACCCCGCCCCCTCTTATGACGCCAGCAATGAAGGGGGTTGTGGGAGGGTGAGGATGAGAGGGTGAGTAAGAGGTAGCCACTTTCCTGTGGCTCTGCATTCACCAGGCTGAGTGAGACAAGGAAGGATGAGTAGATTCCCTTCCCTGAAGGATACCTGTTTCACAATCACTCACAAGACCGCAAGAAACTACAAAGAGTTGTGAACCCAGCCCACACAAACCAGCCTCCCATCCACTGACTCCATCTATACTTCCCACTGCCTCGGGAAAGCATCCAACATAATTAAAGACCACCCCTCCCCACCCTGGTTATATCTCTTCCATCTGACAGAAGGCACAAACGTTTGAAAACATGTACCGTCAGATTCAAGAACAGCTTCTTCCCTGCTGTTGTCAGACTTAAGTATAGACCAGAGCTGAAAATGTGTTGCTGGAAAAGCGCAGCAGGTCAGGCAGCATCCAAGGAACAGGAGAGTCGATGTCTCAGGCATAAGCCCTTCTGCCTGAAACGTCGAATCTCCTGCTCCTTGGATGCTGCCTGACCTGCTGCGCTTTTCCAGCAACACATTTTCAGCTCTGATCTCCAGCATCTGCAGTCCTCACTTTCTCCTTAAGTATAGACCACTCCTACGTTAGAGTTGATCTTTCTCCACACCTTCTCTGCAGCTGTAACTCTATATTCTGCATCCTGTTCTATTACCCTGATGTTCTTATGTAAAGAGCTATCTGGGCCGACACGACACCAATTGTTAAAGTTCACTCAAGAATGCAACTCTTAAATGTACTCGGATTTGCATATGAAAGAACTGAAACCAACATGCCCATTCTAAAAGATGAGAAACCTAACAAACATACCGGTCTTGTTCAATATATAGTTTCAGTTACATCACACTGTAAACATTTGCTATGAATCCTGTGTCCTATGATCTAATACTCCACAACCACCTGATGAAGGAGCAGTGCCCAAAAGCTAGTGCTTCCAATTAAACCTGTTGGACTATAACCTGGTGTTGTGTGATTTTTAACTTTGTACACCCCAGTCCAACACCGGCATCTCCACATCAGTACTAATGTAAGGTATGATTTGTCTGCATAGCATGCAAAACAATACTTCTCACTGTACATCGGTACATGTGAGAATAATCAATCAAATACCATCCACTACTGACACCAGCTTTCAATTCTATACTTACTGCATTTAAACTCCATCTGAGCTGGATGGTGGGATTTGAACTCATGGCCCTTAGCATTTGACTGGGTTTTATGATTTCTAGTTCAGCAACATTACCACTATACCACTGTCTCTATCCTTATTCCTGATGAAGGGCTTTTGCCTGAAACATCGACTCTCCTGCTCCTCAGATGCTGCCTGACCTGCTGTGCTTTTCCAGTACCACACTCTCGACCCATGCTAAGCTGCCCACAGCGTTCAGGGATGTGTAGGTTAGGTGCATTAGTCAGGAGTAAATGTAGAGTAATGGATCTCCATGGGATACTCTTTGGAGGGTCAGTATGGACTTGTTGGGCTGAATGGCCTGTTTCCTCAGTGTACGGATTCTATGATGGTCTTACAGATGATGCATGTTGCTGTGAGTGTGCTCCATTGGTGGGAGGGTGTGAATGCTTACGATGCTGTTTGAGGTCACTGTCAGGGGAGACCTACCATCTTCAAGTTGGTACAGGGAGGACCCCTCCCTCTATTTATCTGAGCAAATTGTTGGTGAAATGGAGCCAAGGTTTTTGACCCTTCATCCCTTTCCTCCTGCACAGATGGTGCAAACAGTGGGTCAGCATGTCGCCAGATCGGTCACCACGCCATTCCTCACCAACGATGCCGTCCACTTCTTGAAGAACACGCTCAATCAGACAGAGATGGCGCAGTGGCAATCACTGGGAGACTACTGGACAAAACCCAGGTAGGAGCCATCCGCCAGAGTGCCCACATTCAACCAACGTTCCAGCTTCCCAAATGAAACAGGGATGTAGGGAAAGTTGAAGGTCACAGGAAGTGGAGATGTTCAAACCAGCTGGACTCGAAACGCCGACTCCATTTCTCTCTCCACAGACACTGTCCGACCTGTTGGGTTTCTCCAGCACTTGCCTGTTGTGCGTCTAACATCCTGGGATTGTTTTCTTGAGAGTGGGGCAGACACGGAAAGGTATTTTGAAGCGTGAAATGTTTTAAAGACAAAGACGTAGCAAACATTGTTTCGGATTTGGGCAGAGTCGAAACGTGTTCTTTGCTCGCAAAATGTAACTGTGGAAGGAACTAAGAGCTTACACTTGACAACAAAGTAAGTGTAAATGCAGTTCAGTTGCCTTCACTGCCAACCCAGCATGCGATATTCTGCACTGCCTCATTGCAATTCCTCATGCTGGCAATGTGAGTGACCTGTCCAAACAGCCTGAAGGCTTTTACAAGGGCTCTAATTCCTTGCTGTGTGATTGCTGAAGAGCCTTAGACAGTGATCTCACTCAAGCACTCTTCTCAAAACTCAGTGACCTCACTCCGGCATGTCTCTGAAGAGACTGTCCCATGCTTTAGTGCATTCCTCAACACATCCCCCTGGGCACTGGCCTACGGGCTGTCCCCAACAATGGTTTGAGGTAAACTCTTCGCTTTGGAGACCGTGTGGGTTTCAGACAGGGTTCTTCACTCAGTTGTTGGTCCTCCAACCGCCTCTGTCGTTGCTTCTCTAGTGTGAGTCTGCAGGGACAGCACGCAGAGTGTGTATCCCCGCATCGCAGAGCGACGATCTCTGCTTCCCGGAGTTGCTCTGGCTCAACCTCATCAAATAAAAACCACGATCTCACCTTCCGAATCGGAAGCAGGGATTGCAGAATGCACCTTGTGGGCAGGGGAATACAATGGCCAGGTGAGATTGTCACTGGACTATCGATCCAGCAAATCAGCTCATGCTCTGGGGACCTGTGTTCAAATCCAACCACAGCAAATAGGGCAATTAAAAAAAATGGAATTAAGGGTCTAATAATAAAACCAATCAGGTTCACTAACGTCCTTTAGGGATGGAATCTGCCATCTTTACCTGGCCTGGCCGACGTGTGACCCTCTACCCACAGCAATTTGGTTGACTCTTAGCTGCCCTCTGGGTAATTGGGGATGGGTAATAAATGCTGGGCCTGGCCAGAGATGCCCTCATTCCGAGAGTGAGTGAAGCAGAAAGGGGCTGAGACTCCAGCCACTGAGGAAAGAGTTGGCAAGGAGGACCCTTCTCACCACTGGCCATGTTCTCTCTCCCCCATCGGCAGCCTCAGTCGCGTCGAGCAGAATGCAGACTCTCCTGACTTCTGCAATAAATGGATCCCAAGATAGCAACAGCAGTAAGCCATTCAGCCCATCGAGTCTGCCCCTCTATCCAATGTGATCATGGCTGATCCAAAACTTCCATGTATTGTACCCATGTACAATAGCACTGCTATCTCACAGCGCCAGGGACCCAGGTTTGATTCCCGCCTTGGGTGACTGTCTGTGTGGAGATTGCACATTCTCCCCGTGTCTGTGTGGGTTTCCTCCCACAGTCCAGGGATGTGCAGATTGGGGTGGATTGGCTACGGTGGTACTGCTGTCTCACAGCGCCAGGGACTCAGGTTCAATCCCAGTCTCAGGTGACTGTCTGTGTGCAGTTTGCACTTTCTCCCTGTGTCTGCGTGGGTTTCCTCCCACAGTCCAAAGATGTGCAGGTCAAGTGAATTGGCCGTGCTAAACTGCCCACAGTGTTAGATGCATTAGCCAGAGATAAATTGTAGGGGAAAAGGTCTGGGCAGGTTACTCTTTGGAGGGTCAGTGTGGACTTGTTGGGTTGAAGGGCCTGTTTTCATACTGAAGGGAACCTAATCTAAGCTGCTCATAGTGTCCATAAGGGCCAGTCAGACCCCCTCAAGATGTTTTAATGTTAAAGGTGGATGTGAAGTGGTTATTCCGGGTGGGATGCAGCTGGTCAAACTACTCAGCTTTAAGCAAAACTGAATTGATTTAAACGCTATGGTTAAAACACAAACAAAAGAACACAGAATTTAGGATAACAACTGTTGGAGAACGTAGTAAAAACAATGACTGCAGATGCTGGAAACCAGATTCTGGATCAGTGGTGCTGGAAGAGCACAGCAGTTCAGGCAGCATCCAACGAGCAGCGAAATCGACGTTTTGGGCAAAAGCCCTTCATCAGGAATAAAGGCAGTGAGCCTGAAGCGTGGAGAGATAAGCTAGAGGAGGGTGGGGGTGGGGAGAGAGTAGCAGAGAGTACAATGGGTGAGCGGGGGAGGGGATGAAGGCGATAGGTCAGGGAGGAGAGGGTGGAGTGGATAGGTGGAAAAGGAGCTAGGCAGGTAGGACAAGTCCAGACAAGTCATGGGGACAGTGCTGAACTGGAAGTTTGAAACTAGGATGAGGTAGGAAAAGGGGAAATGAGGAAGCTGTTGAAGTCCACATTGATGCCCTGGGGTTGAAGTGTTCCGAGGCGGAAGATGAGGCGTTCTTCCTCCAGGCGTCTGGTGGTGAGGGAGCGGCGGCGAAGGAGGCCCAGGACCTCCATGTCCTCGGCAGAGTGGGAGGGGGAGTTGAAATGGTGGGCCACGGGGCAGTGTGGTTGATTGT
This sequence comes from Hemiscyllium ocellatum, assembly GCF_020745735.1. Taxonomy (NCBI): domain Eukaryota; kingdom Metazoa; phylum Chordata; class Chondrichthyes; order Orectolobiformes; family Hemiscylliidae; genus Hemiscyllium; species Hemiscyllium ocellatum. Next base: position 8,698,486 of record NC_083433.1, on the reverse strand, counting down.
GCGGGTGACTCGGAGATGTTCCCTAAAGTGCTCTGCTAGGAGGCGGCCAGTCTCCCCAATGTAGAGGAGATCGCATCGGGAGCAACAGATACAATAAATGATATTAGCGGATGTGCAGGTAAAACTTTGATGGATGTGGAAGACTCCTTTAGGGCCTTGGATAGAGGTGAGGGAGGAGGTGTAGGCACAGATTTTGCAGTTGGAGAACGTAACTGAGCCAATACAGTAACGATTACTAATTAATTGCTGCAATACAGTAACATCCCATAAACACAACACTTGACAAAAATGATAAATTCAAACACAGATTCTTACAGGCTGGAGGGAACAGCATCCAGAGAGAGATCTCGGAGAATGTCAAAGGAGTTCATTACTGAAGCTCGCATCTCCCAAAGACTCACACATTGTGTGTCTGCTAAACCAAACTAAAATAAAAACCTGAACTGAGAGAACTGGCCACTCCCCTTCCGTTATTAAACTAGACTCTTCTGCACCTCTGCCTTTAGGATTTCTCTTCAAAAAAACCAAGGACAAAATAACCTTAAAGTGACAGCGTTGTCACGCCAGGGATGTGCAGGCTTGGTAGGTTAGCCTAAGGAAATGCAGGTTATAGGGTGGGGGTCAGGGTCGGAATGGGATGCTCTTCAGAGGATTGATGTGACTCAAGGGGCCTTTTGGCTTTGCTTTCACACTGAAACCTATGAATAATCTTATCCCCATGACCCTGTGACCCAGAAATCTATCACCCTCGACCTTAAACATACTCAAAAAGTGAGCTCCCACAGCCCTCTGTGGCACAGAATTTCAAACACTCGAAGTAAAACATTTCTCCACATCTTGCTGCTAATTACCATCTTTCTTACGATTAATCGGATCCAAGTTCCCCAATACAGGAGAAATGTTTTATTCGCATCTACCCTATATATCCCTTCAAGTGTTTTGTCGGTTTTAGGGATATCAGACACAAGTTATTTCTGTAATAGTCTTGCTTATTTGTATTGTACATTTGGTGAGTCTAATGAGGAGGGATGATTGAGCTTATGATCAGATCGATACCTAGTTTTCTACGCATTAGCAACTGGATACATCTTCACAAAGCATGACTAACCCTGTTGAATCTTTAAAGGTTTCTCTCTATAAGTCTGTCTCTTATGTGACCCCCAACATCACAGTGAGAGGTCTTACTCACAATGTTCCAGACATTAATCTTACCAAATCCCGACACTGCAAGTTGTCTAATGTGCCATCACATGTGCCTGCCTCCTACCCAGTATCTCAGCAGTCTCTCTTTATATGTACTCCAGACACTCAATGAGTACCCTCTCTTGACCTTAGCCTCACAATTGGCATGATGATGGTAGATGGCCCAACACCCAGACCCCTCACCCACTGCCTTTATTGGTGGGGGGGAGGTCCCATTGTCTTTTAGCCACAGAAAATAATCAGACCTTTTCCCTTTTGTCCAGATTGGAATGGCCCACCGAACACTGGGGAGCGCCATACTATATCCAATTCCGATCAGGATGGCAGCCGGATGATCTGGATCCCAACGGAGCTCTGTGGGAAGATCCCGTGGAACTGCAACACAAACACGAGTTGCTGCGGATGCAGGTAGGTAAGCGCTTGGTAACCGAGTATGTACAGTGGAAGAAGGGCACTGCCCATGGCCAGAAGAACAGCAGGGTACTGGCAGAGGATGCAAGGAGAGAATGGGGGAGGGTAGGGGGGAGAGTGGGGATTCACAGACATCCTCCTTCTGGGAGTACTCCTAGGCCTGAGCCAGCTTCCCATCTGCAGTACCAGTTCAACCCTGGAGGTAGAATCTCTCTGCCCAGCTTCGCCCGTGCCCAAATGGTGCCACAGTAGCAGGCGGTAGACGGTGCCACTAGTCAGCGAATCGTACAGGATGGAAGATGCTCTTCAGCCTATTGAGTATATACTGCCACCTACTGGGGGAGGCACAGTGACTCAATGGTTAGCACTGCTGCCTCACAGGATCGGGTTCGACTCCAGCCTCGGGTGACATCTGTGTGCAGTTTGCACATTCTCCCCATGTTTGTGTGCGTTTCCTCCAGGTGCTCTGGTTTCCTCCCCACAGCCCAAAGATGTGCAGGTTAGGATGGATTGACCATGGAAAATTGCCCATAATGTTCAGGGATGTGTCGGTTAGGTGCATTAGTCAGGAGTAAATTGTACAGCAATGGGGTATGGGTATGGGTCTGGGTGGGATACTCTTCGGAGAGTTGGTGTGGACTTGTTGGGTCAAATGGCCTGTTTCCACACTGTAGGGATTCTAGGTACATCAGTCCCACTTTCCAACACTAGGCCCATAGCCTTGAATATGATGACACGTCAAGGGCCCATCCAAGTCCCCTTTTAAAGGTTGTGAGGTTTCCCACCTCAATGTCCATCCCCAGCAATACATTCCAGACCCCAGCCAACACCCTCTGGGTGAAAACGATTTTCCTGAAATCCCCCTCTGTACAACCTGCATGAACAAAGACAAACATCATTGAGTGATAAAGTGAATGCAAAAGCAATGGTTGTCAGGTGTCCTGGATTGGGCCTGTCCTTACTCAGGGTCACACTATGGGTCCCATGCCTCAAAGCGCACACGGACGCTGGGGAGAGTAGCCCTCCTTGCCCATGGTCGCTCTGGCCCTACAAAGGCTTTTACAGCCTCACCATTGGCAGCTGCCATTCCCTGGGCCTCTGCAATTCCTCCTCTAAGCTGTCTAGCTCAATCTCCTTCTTTGAGATCCTTCCCAAAACCGTCTTCTTTGGTCAGGTCTACTGAGGTCTATATGCTGCAGTGACCTGAAACAGAGAAACATAGGAAATAGGAACAGGGGTAGGCCATTCGGCCTTTCAAGCCTGCTCCGCCTCTCGATACGATCATGGCTGATCACCAAACTCCTGTTGAAAGGCTTCAGAAAACATTCACAGGAATGTTGCCAGGGTTGGAGGATTTGAGCTATAGGGAGAGACTGGACAGGCTGGGGCTGTTTTCCCTGGAGCGTCGGAGGCTGATGGGTGACCTTATAGAGGTTTGCAAAATCATGAGGGGCATGGATAGGGTAAATTGGCAAAGTCTTTTCCCTGGGATGGGGGAGTCCACAACTAGAGGGCATAGGTTTAGGGTGAGAGGGGAAAGATTTATAATAGACCTAAGAGACAACTTTTTGACAGAGAGTGGTACGAGATGCCAGAGGAAGTGGAGGAGGCTGATACAATTGCAACATTTAAAAGGACCTGGATTGGTGTATGAATAGGAAGGATTTAGACGAATATGGAAGCCGGGAGTGCGGTACTGGAAAAGCACAGCTGGTCAGGCACCATCCAAGGAGCAGGAAAATCGACGTTTCAGGCAAAAGCCCTTCATCAGGATTGAGGCTGGGAGCCTTGAGGGTGGAGAGATAATGGGAGGGGGTGGGGGCTAGCTGATAGTGCAGTAGGTGGATGGAGGTGGGGATAAAGGTGATAGGACAGAGAGGAGGATGGAGCAGATAGGTGGGAAGAAAGATGGACAGGTAGGACAGGTCATGAGGGTAGTGCTGAGCTGGAAGGTTGGAACTGGGATAAGGTGGGGGGGAGGGGAGATGAGGAAACTGGTGAAAAGGGATATGGGCTGGGTGCTGGCAGGTGGGACTAGATTGGGTTGGGATACCTGGTCGGCATGGACGAGTTGGACCGAAGGGTCTGAATCCATGCACGATGAACTCAGTCCTTGTGCCTACTTTCTCCCCACCCCCTTTGATCCCGTTAGCCCTAAGAACATCATCCACATTGATGCTTCTAATTTGCAACTGGGCGTGTAATGAATAAATTAATAAAGTATCTAATTAATTAATATTAAATGTAAGATGTTCTTCAGGTTGAAACCTATTCACTGGTTATTATGCACCAAGACTAAACCCCTCCTTTTTCGGGACTTTTTTACACTCCCCTTTTGAAACTCCCCATCATGAGTTCAAGTCCCACATCAGAGACTTGGATATCTAATATAACCTGAGACTCAGTGTCAGGAAGTGCTACACCATCTTTGAGATGGTTTATTAAAGTGAGGCATCATATTTCTCCTGAGGAGACTGTGTGTGATCACATGATATTGAGGAATATAATCAAGTCCTCACTAATCGCCTGGAGAGCATTCTACCCGGACCCAACCCCCGAGTATCCTACATTTCCCATGACTTGCACGTCCCTGGACGATTTCCCATGGCCAATTTATCCTAGCCTGCATATGCTGGATTGTGGAAGGGAACCGGAGCAAACCCAGGCAGACATGAGGGGAATGTGTAAACTCCACTCAGACAGTCGCCCAAGGCTGGGATTGAACCCACATCCCTGGCACTGTGAGGCAGCAGTGCTAACCACTGAGCCACCGTGCCACCCATTCATCTATAAAGGAATAATAGGATCCTTACAGTGTGGAAGTAGGCTATTCAGCCCATCAAGTCCACACCAACCCGATGAGAAGCATCCCACCCAGACTTACCCTATCCCTGCAATCATTAAAAGGGAAATGAAGAGCCTGTCCCTGGAATTTGACTTCATGGCTGAGTATGTAATTGTAGGGACTGGACCCAGGTGGACCTTGTTGACTATGAGATCCACGATTGGGTTATTACCCTGGACCAGTCAGGAAAGCCTTGGTGACCAATGTAACCAGGAGAGTTACTCGAGTATGTTCAGGGAGAAACAAATGCTTGGATGATGTTTTTGTACTGCTTGTGTTCTACAGGTATATATCAGGTTTTGAACATGTTTAGAAATTGTATCAATGAATGATATTACAGAATATATATGTATATAAAAGCATGAAATTAGAATCTCCTCAGGTGAGAAGAAAAATATAACTAGTAGATTAGAATCTCCTCAGTTGAGGACTGACTCTGAGCTGGCTGTGCACTGGTAAATAAAGGATGACCTAGTGATAGGAAAAATAGTATAACCAGGAGATAAGAATCTCCTCAGGTGAGAGAAAAACATAACTAGGAAGTTAGAATCTCCTCAGTTGAGGACTGGCTCCGAGCTGACTGGCCACTGTCAGTGTACTGTGCGCGAGTAAATAAGGAGTGACTGGGTGATGGAATCTCAGCATCTGTGCAGTTATTTCAGTGATTTTTCTGTATGCAAATTTGCTGCCACATTCCCTTCATAATAACTCGCCATTAAATCACTTTGAGATCTCTTGAGAAACACAATAGTTTGGAAATAAATAAAAGTTCTACTTTAGACATTAAAATTCACACAGAAATAAAGCTTTCCAGGGAATCTGTTGTACACATTACCCTGTTAGGTGTTTCTGAGGAACATCTGATGTAAATACAGAGGAAACTTGATTATCCGAATGTCAATTATCCGCATGTTGGATTATCCGAACAAGATCACAAGGTCTGGACGCTTGGCTAAACTTTGTTATCTGGCATTCGATTGTCCTAATAGAATACTCCTCGCTCATATTGTTTGGATAATCGAGGTTCGTCTGTACGAATTCCTTTCATCTTGAAAGAGCGATCATCATCATTTAGGGCTACAGTTCCAGTAATTCCCTACAGGTGGCAGGACTGAGAAACCAGAGGCTCTTCAGCTCCGCACTGCCACCAGCTGGGGCTCAGTGGTAGTGTATCTCAACGCGGTAAGCAACAAGTTCACACTGCACTGGGGTCAGAAATGTACTTTCCAGTAAAGGACCTGACCACATTTAACAGTTTCATTTTAATAATCGTCTGAAAGCTATTGACAGAACTGATCAGTGTGGTGCAAACTTAGCAGCTACAAAGGCGGATAATGTTGGCATTGTATCGCAGTCAAATTCACTGATATTTTAAAATTCTGAACAATTAGTGGTCGCTCTCACTCAACTCAAAAGGTGTCACGTGGTATCAAAGTACATTCGATCTTAGATGGTACTTAAGGCAAGAGTGTGTCACAATTCACTCAGGGAGACCCAGTTGCTGTGTTAACACAGGCTTTGACCCCTGCAAATTGTAGCCTGGAGTTACAAAGAGTGTTGATAGAAGACTACAATTCCTTTGCAGGAGTCTCACCTCAAGCATGGATACAGACCCTTCAGCCCAACTTGTCCATGCCAACGGGCTTTCCCAAACTAAACTGTTCCCATTTGTCTGCATATCCCTCCCAACCCTTCTAACCCACGCACCTGTCCAAATTCTTTTAAATGTATCTGCGTCTATAGCATCCTCTGGCAGCTCATTCTACCTACAAACCACCCTCTTTGTGAAAACGTTTGCCCCTCAGGTCACTCTTGAATCTTTCACCTTAAAAGTCCGCCCCCTAGTTTCGAGCTCCCCTACCCTGGGGGAAAGCCTGCCCTCTCTGCCTGCCATTGGAATGTTTGTCCACAACGGAAACGCACATTCCTCAATTCTCAGGGCCTGGAACGGGACTTGAACTCAGTGCTTTGAGCTCAGCAGCAGAGATACTCCCACACCGTGCCCATGACAGCTCCCACCCAAAGTTAGGGGTGGCGGGGACCAAATATATAAGATGGTAATTATTAAATCTGCCAACGAATTGAACAATGGTTAGAGAATGGATTGAAAGTGCTGCCACAGATAGGGATGACAAATATTGATGATATAGTGAAGGGGAGGCTGGACAGACCAGTGAGAGAGAAGAGACTATCAGGTTATGCAGATACAAAGAGGTTACTGTACAATATAGCGGTGGGAGGTGTGATGTTGCTGCTCTTTAACAAGGAGAAAGTGAGGACTGCAGATGCTGGAGATCAGAGCTTAAAAATGTGTTGCTGGAAAAGCGCAGCAGGTCAGCCAGCATCAAAGGAGCAGGAGAATCGACGTTTCGGGCATAAGCCCTTCTTCAGGAACGAGGAGGGTGTGCCAAGCAGGCTGAGATAAAAGGTAGGGAGGAGGGACTGGGGGGAGGGACTTTGGGAATACGATGGGTGGAAGGAAGTTAAGGTGAGGGTGATAGGCCGGAGAAGGGGGGGGGGCGGTGAGGTCGGGAAGACGATTACAGGTCAAGAAGGCGGTGCTGAATCCGGGGGTTGGGACTGAGAAAAGGTGGGGGGAGGGGAAATGAGAAAGCTGGAGAAACCTCCATCCACAAGGGACGAATGCAGATTTCTCCAGCTTTCTCATTTCCCTTCCCCCTACCTTTTCTCAGTCCCAACCCTCAGACTCAGCAACACCTTTTTGTCCTGCAATCTTCTTCCCGACCTCACCGCCCCCACCCCCTCTCTGGCCTATCACCCTCACCTTAACTTCCTTCCACCCATTGTATTCCCAAAGCCCCTCCCCCAAGTCCCTCCTCCCTACCTTTTATCTTAGCCTTGCTTGGCACACTCTCCTCATTCCTGAAGAAGGGCTTATGCCCGAAACGTCGATTCTCCTGCTCCTTTGATGCTGGCTGACCTGCTGCGCTTTTCCAGCAATGCATTTTTAAGCTCCTTTAACAAGGCTGGGTCTTTTTTCAGAGGTTTTGTAAACACAGAGACTCCGGGAGGTTTAGGTTTGAAGGGTTTTAGGGTCAGTTTGATGATAGCTAACAGATATTGCCTCAGGTAGAAGGCTTTCAAGTTAAAAAAAACACTTGTACAATGAAAGGGGAGTCATGACAGCCAGGAGTATAATAACTCTTCAGACGCTGTGACATCCCATCACCAATCACCTTTTATTTACCAATGTACAGAGTTTGACAATGGCACTGCCTCTCACCATGTCAGCAGTTCACCCTCTTGTGTCAGCCAGGGGTCCCTGATTGGAAGAAAGTGAGGATTGCAGATGCTGGAGAATCTGAGTCATAAAGTGTGCCACTGGAAAAGCTCAACAGGTCAGGCAGCGTCCATGGAGCAGGAGAGTTGATGTTTCTGGCATAAGCACTTCATCAGCATGAAAGCCGTCTGCTGGAAACGTGGGCTCTCCTGCTCCTCGGATGCTGCCTGACCGGCTGTGCTTTTCCAGCACCACACTCCCAGATTGGACCAGGTTAACAGCCCCAGTCAGGGAGCTCAGACTCTGCAAGGTACATCCGGCTGACCTCATTCCAACGTGGGGAGGCGATGGCCTTGTGGTGTTACCACTGGGCAGTTAACCCTGAAACTCTGGGGGCAGGGGTTCAAATCCCGCCAGAGCCATTGGTGGAATTTGACTTCAGTAAATTTGTGAAATGAAGAATTTAATAATGATAATGAATTCATTGTCAATTGTTGGAGGAAACCCATCTGGTTCATTAATGTCCTTTAGGGAGGGGAAACTTCTGTCTGGCCTACATGTGACTCCAGACCCACAGCAATGTGCTTGACCCTATGGCCAATAAATGCTGGGCCTATCCAGAGATGCCTTTATCCTACAAATGAATAAATAAAATAAAATCGCTAAACTTGCTGAAGGCATCTTCCAGTAGGCCTTAGACCTTCACCTCTCTTTACAACGTCCCAAAATGAAGAAAATACTGATAAAACACAGCAGGGTTTGCAGAGACAGTAACAGTGTTAAGGTTTTGAGTCTAATTCTTCAAATCTGAAGAGACAGTGTCAGCTCATAATGTCTTGCCATTAAGATGTTGCCTGACCTGCAGATATTTCCAGTATGTACTCAGCTTTCATTCTGGATATCCAGTATTCTGTAAATTTATTTTTGGTTTGAATTTCCAGATAAAGCAGTCCAGAGTCCAAAATGTTAAATATATTACGTTGAGGCAAGTGTCTTTTTGACTGATATTTGTCTGGTCAGCTCAGAGTGTGCTCAGCCCTGATGTTTATTGACTTTCTTAATCCTTACATCTGTTTTATTCCAGCAATCAGGCCCACAAACTGCCCCTGTCAAACAGAGCAATGGGTAAGTACCCTTTTAACTGACTACCTCAGCTGGAAACAGCTGAGCAACTGTTGGCTCAGACTGACTTTGAAAATGTTAGCTTTACACGCGGAGTTTCTGTCTCCAAGTGGACTCTGATGACAAGAGTGTCATTTATAAAGGGAAATAGCCAGTTCTGCTGTAAATGTGTGTTTCTTCAACATGAATTGGCAATTGAAGAATTTAGATCTTTATTTGCAGGGAGTGGCCTTTCCTTAACCTGTATTGGCTATAATGCGATTCCAGCCCCATTGGTTTAAATAGGGCGACGATTTTTCTATAACACGAGATCACACGAGAACGGAACTATCGCGGTATATCAGAACCACCTGTGATCTGGGTGAAAGTGATTGTGGGGATGTCCGGGTGAGGGAAAGGCCCTGGGGGACGCTTAAACCTTGCAGCTCCTGAACTGGCTTGTAATTCCCGCTAGGCCATGTACACAGACTCCTGAGGAAGGGTGGCTCTGTTGAGAGGCCTCAGGGCCGGAGAGTTGGTTATCTTGGCTGTAGTGCTCCAGTATCTGCTGCATGAAATCCTCAAGCTGCCCATTCTGCAGCGCTCCCCCACCCAGGGTTACAGCGAGGCCCACATTAGCCCCAGAGCCCTGTGACTGACTGTCCACGATGATGATGGAGCTCAATAAGTTCACCCACGTTCACAAACATCTGGTTCCCCCCTCCTCCATCGCCAACTCCAGTATTGTGTACCACCATCCACCACAGGATTCACGCTGAGCTCCTTGGACAGCATCTTCCAAACCCACGACCACATGATGGGCCAAAGGGTCTCTTTCCATGCTTTAATAGTCTCTGATTCTGTAACTCAGGACTTATTTGGCAGTGCCTTTCAAACTCACCACCTGAACCGTCCCACTAAAGGGACAAGGGCAGTAGATCCATGGGAACACCAACCCCTGCAAGTTCCCCTCCAAGTCACTCACCTTCCTGACTTGGAAATATATCGCCGTTCCCTCACTGTCACTGGGTCAAATTTCTGAAATTCCCTCCCTTGGGGCATTGTAGGTCAACTCACATCAGATGGACTGCAGCGGTTCAAGAAGGCAGCTCACCCCCACCTTCTCAAGGGGCAACTAGGGATGGGCAATAAATGCTGGGCCCAGACAGCAAAACCCACATCCATGATTTTCTTAGGAAATGCTGCAGAGACGGGTGGCAATCACTCAAGGTGGGTGCTGTCTAATATCCAGGCCCTTCTATTGACCAAAGGAACCCACTGCTACAGGCAAAACTAAGTTGAGAAGAGACCATTCTTTCTTCTGATAGAGGGAATACTCAAAGTGCGAGCTTGCATGTGGGTTGGTGTTGAAGCAGAGACAGCACTGCTTACCACTATCCTGTAGGATTAGCAGAGACTCAGTGGGCTGAATAGCTCATAAGTGGCCAATCAAATCCTCCCTTAGTGCCAGCTCCACTTGTTAATGATTGACGTCAGACTCTGATTTCACCTGCCATACCAACCACCATGCCCCACCCCTCCTCCCCGCTGCCACCTTACCTTACCATCCGAAACCAAGCTCCAGGCCATGTCCTGGCAAGCAGTTGCTAGGAGGGCAGGAAAATACTTCATGGGCATCCTCAACGTGTCCCTCAGAAATGCCACCAACCCATGAGGATTCAGACCAGCCACACTGAGAAACCAGCTCAGGTGCCTTCATTCACAAGGTCTTATAAATTGTTTCTTGCTGATTAGAAGTTTTCTTCTCAGCCTGCCTGTTCTGAAATACTTCCACTGGTTTGCAAAAGTCACAGGGTGGCTCATTCACTTGTCAGATCTCTATGACTTTATCAATTAAAAGCCTTCTGCAACTGCTGAACACATAGAGATAACCGTATCACACCTTAAACTTCAAAGGGCTTACTGTAGAGAATGGGGAGTGAGATCATGGCTAGTTGACGGTTTCTCTCTGTGTCTTGTTCTGACTCTCAAGCTGCTCCGAAAGCTGAGAATCAATCACTGGTCCATAGACCTTCTTGTTTGCTGACTAATGCCCCATTTGTAAGCAGCTCCTTGATTCCAGTTCGTCTGCAGACATTGCCGTGACCCCTAGCTGTGCAAACAGTGTTCACAGTGAGGATCGCATTTCTTGCTTTCAAACCATGTGGCAATCGTCAGGTTTTAAAAATATACTGTACACAGTTATTTCAGTCCACGGCATTAAAAAACCACAAACGCAAAAAGGACGCAGTCTTGACAGTGTCAACATTCTTCCTTCAGGACTCACAATGTGGGGAACAAACCGATGAAATGCAGTTACGACTTTGTGGCCCGGAACAGTAACGAGCTCTCTGTGTTGTCTGGAGAAGTGGTCGAGGTGAGTTCACCTGTTTGAGTCCTCTCAATGGAAAGGGCTGATAGAAGGAGGCCATTGAGCCCCTCTAGCTTCCCCCCACCTGCTCCCCTCCTCCAGGTTTAAGGTGAGAGGGGATTAGAAGTACCCCAAGGGCAATGCTTTCACACAGAGGGTGATACGTGGATGGAATGTGCTGCCAGAGGAAGTGATCGAGGCTGGTACAGTTACAACATCTGGATGGGTATATGAATAGGAAGGGTTTAGAGGGATATGGGCCAAATGCTGGCAAGTGGGGCTGGATTAATTTACGATATCTGGTGGGTATGGACAGGTTGGACCGAAGGGTGGGTTTCTGTGTTTCTGTGATTCTTAAATAGCTTCTGCTTACTGAGCATTGACTGAGGAGATTGATGAAAGGAAAACATACTTTTTATTCATGCATGAGAATGAGGGTGTCACTGGCTGGGCCAACATTTATTGCCCATCTCTAATTGCCCAGAGGGCATTTACAAGTCAACCCCAGATTGACTTGTAGTCACATGTGGGCCAGACCAAGTAAGGATGGCCGCTTCCTTCCCTAAAGGACATTAGTGAACTGGATGGGATTTCACAACAACCAACAATGGATTCATGGTCATCATTAGATTCTTAATTCTGGATTTTTATTGGATTCAAACTGGGTCAAATATGATTATATTGTAATTAGCGAACAATTGGAGGAATCATGCCATTACTCATTAACATGGCATGAGGTGGCAAAGAAATATGCTGAGAAGCAGGTTGAACAGCCTACAGTGTTCAAATTGCATGGGCAAGCAGGCTTTTAAAAGGGCCGAGTGGCCTACTCCTATGGCCTATCATTGGAAGCGGGTGTGGTCATTCATTGGGAGGAAGAGAGGACTGCAGATGCTGGAGAGTCAGAGTTGGAAAGGGTGACGCTGGAAAAGCACAGCCGGTCAGGTAGCATCCAGGAGAGTCGGCTTTTCGGGCATAAGACGTTAATCAGGAATACGGTCATCTATTGGTGCTGTATCACAGAGGAGGACGGTAAGGTCTTCCCTCTCATGACTAACCAACTGGTTTGTTCTATCCCACTCACTCCTGGTCATGGGAGTCACTAGCTAGGCCAGAATGTATTGCCCATCCTTAATTACCCTTGAGAAGGTGGTGGTGAGCTGCCTTCTTGAATTGTATGTCCTATAGGTGTACCCACATTTCCGCTTGGGGAGTGAATTCCAGTGACATGGAAGGAGTGGTGACATATTTCCGAGTCAGGATGGTGAGTGGCTTGGAGGGGAACTCACAAATGGTGGCGTTCTATGCTTGACGTCGATCTTTGTCTCTCCAGGTGCTGGACAATTCCAAGCGGTGGTGGAAGGTGCAGAATCAGAGTGGGCAGGTTGGCTATGTCCCCTTCAACATCCTGGAGCCTGTTCCTGCCCAGGATGTCGTTGACAGTTCATTTTTATATGCAGAAGTGAACAAGGTAACAAACACCACAGCCAGACCTCTCAAACGTAGGGGTGGTGATGGAATAGTGTGGGTTAGATGGGCTTCAGATTGGTTCCACAGGTCGGTACAACACCGCAGGCTGAAGGGCCTGTACTGCGCTGTAATGTTCTCGGATCTCTGAGGCTTGTCAGGAAATGAGTCCCGTTAAAAACCCTTCAGCATCTCTCTGTCTTTCTCCTGTATTTTGTCTCAGTTTTTCACTTTCCTCTAGATAGTTTTTGTTATGTCTAACCGTCCAAATTGCCTGACAAAGTTACATTCTCACCCAGGAATGGTTAGAATTTGGACTGCACATGCTGTAAAAGATTGATATCTCCTCATCACAAACTCCGTCTGCTGGCTCATGGGCTTGGCTCAATAGACAAAAAGCATAAATAAAAACCAAAAGACCTGCAGGTGCTGTAAATCAGAAACAAAAATAGAAATTGCTGGAAAAGCTCAGCAGGTCATTTGTGGAGAGAAAGCAGAGTTAACCAGACCCTTCCTAATTACCCTGCGGTTTTCAATATACTGCAGTCCTCCACTTATAGAGTCATAGAGATGTACAGCATGGAAACAGACCCTTCGTCCAACCTGTCCTTGCTGACCAGATATCCCAACCCAATCTAGTCCCACCTGCCAGCACCCGGCCCATATCCCTCCAAACCCTTCCGATTCATATACCCGTCCAAATGCCTCTTAAATGTTGCAATTGTACCAGCCTCCACCACTACCACTGTCAGCTCATTCCATACACGTACCACCCTCTGCATGAAAACGTTGCCTCTTAGGTCTCATTTTTTTCCCCTCTCACCCGAAACCTATGCCCTCTAGTTCTGGACTCCCCGACCCCAGGGAAAAGACTTTGCCTATTTACCCTACCCATGCCCCTCATGATTATGTAAACCTTCATAAGGTCACCCCTCAGCCTCCGACGCTCCAGGGAAAACAGCCCCAGCCTGTTCAGCCTCTCCCTATAGCTCAAATCCCCCAACCCTGGCAACATCCTGTAAATCTTTTTAGAACCCTTTCAAGTTTCATAACATCTTTCCGATAGGAAGGAGACCAGAATTCCAACAGTGATGAGCCTCTGTTGATGTGACCTGTGTTCAGGGGGCAACATCGTTCTTTCTAAACTCACAGGTTTTCTTCAAGTCCCCCCTCTGGGGGAGCATAGTGAGCTAAACTCTAGGCTGAGCCTGCTCTGTCAGTATGGAGGAGGGAAGATTTTTATTTAGTAGAATGTTAAACAGTAGCCCAGTAATAGTTGGTGGAAGAAAGGGATTGCACAACGCCATTGGCAGAAGAGCAAGGCAACTCCCACCAAAGTAGTGGACAACCCTTAACCCCAACAGCTATTCATTGCTGATTGTGGGATCCTGCTGTGCTCAAATTGGTGTTTGCCTACACTGCAACAGTGGCTATACCTCCAAGGGCCTTCCGTTGGCTCGGCAGCACTGCCCGACGGCCGTGTAAGGTGCTATTTGAATGCAATCACTTGCTTTCTTTTACGGGAACCAGCCTGAAAAATGCCGAAGAACCTCAATTATCCAGCATCCGATTATCCAAATATCGGATTATCCGGCAAGACAGCAAGGTCCCGATGCTCGGTTAAACTATGTTGTCCGGAATTCGATTCACCAAACGAAATACTCGCTGCCCGTGTCCTTGGATAATTGAGGTTCCTCTGGATTTTAAAAGAGGAATCGAAAAGCCAGAGTGGGGGGAGGCTTGGATTGAATCTGCCAGCATTCCCGTGTGTTTGTGCTAACCCTGGGAGAATTCCGCCGCTGATTTCCCGAGGTTCCAAAGCGACGGCACTCATTGTCTCTTCGTGTGTTGCAGGGGAACCAACAAACTCCGAAAGGCACTCCACCCCCCACCCTCCCGAAAAGGGTGAGCCAACCCCACCCCGAACAGGTTGGCTGGGACTCGAACCTTGAGAATCTCGGCGTGACTCAGAAAGAGAGAGGTCAGTGACAAAACATTCCTGGAATGACACCCTTATCGCCTCGTTGCTTGTTTTTATTTTGTCATTTGGAATAAACCACTCCTGTCTTTATGTAATTCAACTCGCCGTGTTCCTGAGTAGAACTACAATTTTGTACACCTCCTGTGTCATTGTAACTTTGTTGAGTCAGTTCTGCTATAAGTTCAGGCCTATACTCTCTGGAATTTCGAAGAATGAGGGGAGATCAAATTGATAAAAGGTGTCGTTAAAATAGACATGCAGTGGATGCTTCCTCTTTGTGGGGAGGCATTCTAGAGTGACAGGTCATAATCTTAGGATAAGGCTTGACAAAGTTAAAACAGAGTTGCAGAGAAACGACGTCTCCCAAAGGGCTGTGAACCTGTGGAATTCCCTACCCCGAAGTGCGGTGGATGCTGGGACAGTGAGGAACTTTAAGGAGGAGTTAGACAGATTTTTAATTGGCATTGGGTTGTAGGGATATGAAGAGAAGGGGGAAATGGGAATGAGGAGCAGATCAGCCATGATCGAATGCCAGCACAGACTCAATGGGCTGAATGTCCTAATTCTGCACTATGAACTTACAATGCGTGTTTCTTCAACACAAATTGGCTTTAATGCGATTGAAGAATTTAGGCCTTTGTTTGGAGGCTGTGAACTTGCCTTACTGTATTGGCTATAACACGATGCTGTCCCCATTAGTTTAAAGGGCGCGGAAACTGAGCGATCTTGTTATGACGCGAGAACAGAACAATCGCGTTGTACCAGAACAGACTTTGTACAGCCCTCTCTGTTCAATCACCCTCTGACCTGTGGGTCCTTGTATATTATGATCTGATTAGATTACTTACAGTGTAAAAACAGACCCTTTGGCCCAACAAGTCCACACCGACCCTCCGAAGTGCAACCCACCCAGACCCATTCCCCTACCTTTAACCCCTTCACCTAACACTTCAGGCAATTTAGCATGGCCAATGCTAAATTTTTGGACTGTGGGAGGAAACTCACACAGACAATCTGCAAACTCCACACAGAGAGTCACCTGAGGCAGGAATTGAACTCAGGTCTCTGGTAGTGTGAAGCAGCAGTGCTAACCACTGTGCCACCGTGTACTGCTCACAAAGCAAAAACTTTTCACTGCACTTAGGTACATGTGATAACAATACATTCAATCAAATCAGGAATTACAATTAGATTTATTGTCACATGTACTCACATGGGTGCAGTGAAAAGTTGACAAGTCGTCACTTACAGCGTCGCCGTAGCAACAAAGTCGCTGAGGTAGCTCAGTAAGAAATTCTTAGGAAGAGAATTTAAAAACTTAAAAAATAAGAAGTGCAGCATTACGACCTTCAAAATCATAGGAATAAACGAGAAAACTAAAGAAATAAAAAGTTGAGAACAGCAATCCTTCCATCGTTGTGTAAGAAAAAAGAGAGAGAATTTAAGACAAAGTCTACGATTATAGGCTGTAGACGGAGGTTCCCACCCCAATGGAATCCCAGGCCAGACCCCAAAGGGGTGAATAAATTATACAGCAACATCTGACAAGTTACTGTTCCCATTTTTTTTTAGGATTCCCAACTGGCCCCGCATTTATTAGCTGCCCGCAGTATCCCTTAAGAAGGTGGGAATGAGCTACTTTCTCATACCCAGTTCTGGTCACCATATGACCAGGAGGGTGTGGATGCTTTGGACAGGGTACAGAGAAGGTTACCAGGATGTTGCCTGGTATTGGAGTTTTTAGCGATGATGAAAGGTTTGAGAGACCGGGTTTGATCTCACTGGAATGCAGAGGTTGAGGGGTGACCTGATCGAAGTTTGTAAAGTTGTGAATAGCAGAGGAAAGTGTAAGGCTTTTACCCAGGAATTACTAAGGGACAACAATTCAAGGTTCAGGGTAGGGGGAGGAGAGAGATGTGCGAGGCATGTTTTTCACACAGAGGGTGGTGAGTGCTGGAACGTGCTGCCAGAGGAAGGCTGGAAACAGTCACAAATAGCTGCATTCAAGTAGCACCTGGACGGATGCATGAATTAGAAGGAAATAGGCAGGCACAGGTGGTGGCACGGTGGCTCAGTGGTTCTCACAGCTGCCTCACAGCACCAGAGACCCAGATTCGATTCCAGCCTCAGGCAACTGTCTTTGTGGAGTTTGCACATTCTCCCTGTGTCTGTGTGCATTTTCTCTGGGTGCTCTGGTTTCCTCTCACGCTCCAAAGACATTCAGGTTAGGGTGGATTGGCCATGATATATTGCTGAAAAATGTGTTGCTGGAAAAGCGCAGCAGGTCAGGCAGCATCCAAGGAGCAGGAGAATTGACGTTTCAGGCATAAGCCCTTCTTCAGGGTGCTGCCTGACCTGCTGCGCTTTTCCAGCAACACATTTTCAGCTCTGATCTCCAGCATCTGCAGTCCTCACTTTCTCCTACATGATATATTGCCGCCTGGTGTTCTGGGATGTGTTGGTTAGGTGCATTAGGCAGGGGTAAATGTAGGGGAGTGGGTCTGGGTGAGTTACTCTTTGGAGGGTCGGTGTGGACTTGTTGGGCTGAATGGCCTCTTTCCACACTGTAGGGGTTCTAATTCTAATCCGAATGGATCCTGTAAGTGAAGACGGTATGGAAGGGCCGAAGGTGTCAGCATAGGCTTGAAGGGCCTGTTCCTGTGCAGTATTGTTCTTTGTTCTTGAACAGCTGCAGCCCATGAGTTCACTCTCTGTGCTGTTTGGGAGCGATTCCCAAGATGTTAAACCAGTGACTGCGCAGGAACAGCGGTTTAATTCCAAGTCAGGACGGTGCGCAGGTTAGAGGGGGTCTTGCAGGTAGCAGTGTTCACATGCGCCGGTATCCTTCCAGACGATCGAGGTTATGGGTTTGGAAGGTGCTGTCTAAGAAGCCTTGATGATTGCTGCGGGGTATCCTGTAGATGGTGCGCACAGCTATCGCGGGAATAAGACACCACAATGATGGGGGTAGACTGGAGTTAGTCTCCTTGCAGAGAGGAAAGCAGAGAGGAGATTTGGTGGATTGTTCAGAGTGGGCTGGACAGAGTAGATGGGGAGAAGCTGTTCCCGTTTGCAAAAGGAACAAATTCAATGTGAGAAATAAGCTTTCTCTCCCAGTGAGTAGATAGGGTATGGGATGCACGGCCTGGTGGGGGCAGGTTCAAGTCTTACAGTGGAGTTTGGATGATAGCTTGCACCGAAATAATGGGCAAGAGGGGAAAGAAGACAGGAGATTGGCACGAGGTAATGGTGCTCACTTAAAGAGCTGGTATAGGTGTGATGGGCCCAAAGGCAGCCTTCTGCACCGTAACACTTTGGTGTGGTGGCGGTGAATGTGGTGACAAAGAGGGACTCCACAGTGACCTCAGTTGAGTTCAGTGAACAACGCAGTTTGGTATTGAGTGTGGATTTGGTCTTGCTTAATAGAAAAAGTAGAGAGACGAACAAATACAGCAATGTTTTCCAATGTTGTCTAACCAGGTCTAACCGAACATTGCATGTTGCTTCCTCAGAGCGTCATACCCAGATTAACGTCATGAATGAAGAACTCTTATTGAGGATTGCCAATGGCAGAACAGCACAGCAAAAGTCCTTCCAGGTGCAGAAGACCCTTGACACCTCCGTCCCTCTGGACTACACTTCATCCCCAAGTGAAGTCAAGACTTGGCTGGAGGCCAAAGGCTTCTCTCAAATGTAAGTCCAGATGGGGTGGGACGGCTCTTCCGGATGGGAGTTAAAGATTGATCTCTGGGGCACTGAACCACACCTGGTCCAACATTCATCAATGCATCGAAGAAAGTAGGAACAGGCAGTTGGGTTTTGACTCAAAGGTCAAGGATCATCACTCTGGGTAAACAAGGAGTACACTCGCATGGCATGGGAAGGTGGGTTGTGGTGAAGATCCGTGCACCAGGTAGCTTATCACGAGAATGTGGGGGGCATGTGAGCTTAAACATGAGCAGATGGACAGACCATTTGGCCCATTGATCCTGGCCCACCAATCAAAAAGGTCCACGGCTCATCTGATCATGTCCTCAAGTCTACCTGCCTGCTTCTATCAGGACCTTGACTCAAAAAGCACTGTCTAACTCAGCCTCAAATATATTCAATGGCTCTCTACTCACTGAGGGAGAGAATTCCAAAGGTGACCCTTCCAGAGATGAAATTCCTCCTCATCTCCATCTTAAGCATCTTATTCTGAAACGATGCTCCCTACTTCTAAGGATACAGCCTAGACAGTTTCAGACTGAGATAAGGAGAAATGTCCTCAGCCAGAGTTGAGGAGGTGCCGGTGATAGACTGGGGTGGACTTAGGTAAAAATCCCACAAGCTGTTGTTTCCAAATGAACCTGATGGACTATGACCTGGTGTTGTGTGATTTTTAACTTTGTTCACCCAGAGAGTGGGGGATTCTCTGCCACAGAAAGGGGTTGAGGACAAACCATTAAATGTTTACGAGGAGTTAGCTATCTCCTTGGTGAAAGGATCATTGAGCAGAGGGCATTAGTTTCAAGAAAGGGACAGGAGATTTTGAGGAGATGTGAGGGAAAAGGTTTCACTTGGATGGTAAGGGGAAACTGAAATTCACTGCCTGAAAGGATAGAGACAGAAACATGGGTAATGTTTCAGAAGAATTTAGATGTAGACTTGTAATGCCAAGGCATACAAGATTAAGTGCTAAGGGCTGGAAATTGAGATTAGAATAGTTGGCTGGTTGTATTTGACTGGAACAGACTTGATGGGATGAAGGGTCTTTGTCTGGGTTGTGGACCTCTTACTGTAACCCTAGTTCTTACTGCTGCAGGGATTAAAAATCCAAAAGCAGAAACAGGGACTGAGTTGGGTGATCAGCTATGATCATATCGAGTGGCAAGTAGGCTTGAAGGGCAGAAGGGCCTACTCTGACTTTCTATGTTTCTACATAACGGGTGTAGGATGGTTTAATATCTAGCAGACTCCTTACTTTTAGAAAGGGGGATAAAATATGTAAATTACAATCATTCCGAGTTTAACGAGGTGAATCAGTTTACAATTGATGTGCGTCATGCTCGATTGGCCTCAACGAAAAGTAAGTAAAACGTCCAAAGAAGTTGGAAGCCAGAGTATGAAACGTGGAGCAGACATTCCAAAGCATACAGAAAGCCAAGAGACTTTATCACTTCACGGGATGAGGGTGTCGCTGAACAGTTCAGCATTCATTGCCCGTCCTGAATTGCCCAGAGGGAAGTTAACAGTCGCTTCATTGAATCAAGCGTCATCTCTGCAAAGCTCTGAGATCTCTGCCTCTCTCGGTCTCCCTCAGGACGGTGAATTCTCTCGGGATCCTCACTGGTGCCCAGCTCTTCTCCCTGCAGAAGGATGAACTGCGGTCGGTGAGCCCAGAGGAGGGCACCCGTGTCTACAGCCAGATAATGGTCCAGAAATCACTGCTTGAGGTAAGGGGATCTTGCTGAAAGCTCAAAGTGTTAGAGGGGAGTGCGTTGTCCATTCTGTGAACGTTCGGGAGAGATAGAATTGAAGAGTTTTTATCATCTCAGTGACAAATGTTCCAAAGGTTGGGGGTGGGGTGAAGTCAACGACAATGGAAAGCAAACATTGTGATTAATTATTCCCTCAATCCTTGTCCCTTTGCTGCAGTGTTCTGGGTTGGTGAGGGAAGCAGTGCTGTGTAGTTTTGCCTAGATATGGTGGCTCAGTGGTTAGCACTGCTGCCTTGTAGCACCAGGGACTTGGGTTTGATTCCACATTTGGCTTTTTCTCCCCTGGAGGCTGAGGAGTGCCTTTATAGAGGTTGATAGAATCCTGAGGGGCATGAATTAGATGAATAACCAAGGTCTTTTTCCCCAAGGGTAGGTGAGCCCAGAACTAGAGAGTATAGGTTTAGGGTGAGAGGGGGAAAGATTTAAAACAGACCTGAAGGGGCAACTTTTTCATGCAGAGGGTGGTACGTGTATGGAATGATCTGCCAGAGGAAGTGGTGGAGGCTGGTACAATTACAACATTTAAAATGCATCTGGATGGGTACATGAATAGGAAGGGATTAGAGGGATATGGGCCAAGTGCTGGCAAATGGGATGAGATTCATTTAGGATATTTGGTCAACTTGGACGAGTTGGACTGAAGGGTCTGTTTCTGTGCTGTCCATCTCTATGACTCTTTGTTTGTGTGGAGTTTGCACATTCTCCCCGTATCTGCGTGGGTTTCCTCCCATAGTCCAAAGGTGTGCAGGCTAGGGTGGATTGGCTATGGAAAATGCAAGGGTAGGGGTCTGCGTCTGAGTGGAACGCTCTTCTGACAGTCATTGCAGACCTGATGGACTGAATGGCCTCTTTCCACACTGTAGAGTTTCTGTGAGAGTGTCATGAAAAAGGCCTCCTAATTAGAGGGAGTCTTCCTTATTCCACCACACAAGGTCAGGGTGGTGGGGAAGGGTGCGGTGTGGGGGTGGTCACAAGACTAGATTCTCTACAGTGTTGAAACAGGCCCTTCAGCCCAAAAAGTCCACACTGACCCTCCAAAGAGCAACTCACCCAAACCCATTTCCCTCTGACCAATGTACCTAACACTATGGGCACTTCCCCTGACCTGTATATCTTTGGATAGTGGGTGGAAACCAGGGCACCTGGAGGAAACCCACGCAGACACTGGGAGAATGTGCAAACTCCACACAGAAAGTCGCCCGAAGCTGGTATCGAACCTGGGACCCTGGTGCTGTGAGGCAGCAGTGCTAACCACTGAGCCACCATGCTACCCCGAAGGTCCAGATCAAAATAGACATGCTCAAAATGGGCTAAGTTTAAAATAAATGGCAAAACCAATATTTGACTGAGTGAACGGTCAGTCTGTGGATCAGGCTCCTTCGGGATACTGTGGAATTTGGTGTTTATTCACTCAGGGGAGGTGATGGTGCCGTGGTAATGTCACTGGCCTAGTGACCCACGACCACAGGCCCATGTTCTGGTGATGCAGGTTCAAATATCAGATTGAGCCCTCATTTCACATCCAGGAAATGGAACATACCAAAACCCCCACCCTCCTGGTGATCACTGTCAATTAGTTCACTTTGGGGAAGGTAATCGACCATCCTTACAGCTCTGGCCTACATGTCAGTCCAGACCCACAACAAATGTTACTCTGTCTAAAGTACGCTCTGGTCCGTCAACAGGAGCCCAGCCAATAACATGTGCATCCCATGAGTAAGTTGCCAAAGAGGTAAATAGATTTCATCCACAAAATAACATATTGGATTCCAATCTATGAATGAGAGGGTGCATAGGAGGTCGATTCTGGAGTTGAGGGGGTTGGCTTATGAGGAGAGACTGAGTATTCTGGGATTATATTCATTGAAATTCAGAAGAATGAGGGGGAAACTTATAGAAACATATAAAGTTATGAAGGGAATAGATAAGGTAGAAGTAGAGAGGGTGTTTCCACTGGCAGGCGAAACTAGGACAAGAGGGCAGAGCCTGAAGATCCGGGGGAGCAGATTGAGAAGGGGTTTCTTCACCCAGAGGGTTGTAAATCTGTGGAACTCCATACCCAGTGAAGTAGTTAATGCTAATTCAGGAAATGTTTTTTAAAGCAAAAGTCGATTATTCTTGAACAATGAAGGAATTAAGGGTTATGGCGAGAGGTGGGGGGTGGGGGGTGGTAAGTGGATTTGAGTCTACGAAAGGATCAGCCATGATCTTATTGAATGGCGGGGCAGGCTCGAGGGGCCAGACGGCCTACTCCTGCTCCTCGATCTTATGTTCTTATAATTTGAGACTTAAGATTAGATGATTAGATTACATACAGCGCGGAAACAGGCCCTTCGGCCCAACAAGTCCACACCGACCTGCCGAAGTGCAACCCACCCATACCCCTACATATACCCCTTACCTAACACTACAGGCAATTTAGCATGGCCAATTCACCTGACCCGCACATCTTTGGACTGTGGGAGGAAACCGGAGCACCCGGAAGAAACCCACGCAGACACAGGGAGAACGTGCAAACTCCACACAGTCAGTCGCCTGAGTCGGTAATTGAACCCAGGTCCCTGGCGCTGTGAGGCAGCAGTGCTAACCACTGTGCCACCGTGCCGCCCACCGTGCCACTGTGCCACCCGGGCTTAATGTGCTGCGGAGCACCTTGAAAGGGGGTATATCTCAGGTGTCTGTCCATCACCTTTCACCCTGAGACCGGATGTGATCTATAATCCAATGGAGTCAGTAGCCAGAACACACTCATCCTACAGAGCCTCCCAGTTTCTCTTTCTCCATGTCATCTTCACTTTGAATGAAGGCGCCATGCCATTGTTCATCCAGTTGTTGCTGTATGATTGGTGTTTTTACATGCAACAGAAGGAGAATACATCCCGAGTGGATTGTGAGTCCTACAGTACTGAAACAGACCCTTCAGCCCAACCAATCCATGCTGAACATAATCCCAAACTGCCTGCTCCTCACCCATATCCCTCCAAACCTTTCCTGTCCATGTACTTACCCAAATGTCTATTAAACGTTGTAACTGTACCCACATCCACCACTTCCTCACATGAGCTACACTGTGTGTAAAATCATTGCCCCAAGTCTTTTTTAAATCTCTCTCCTCTCACCTTAAAAATATACCCCCGGTCTTGAAATCCCCCATCCCAGGGATAAAGCAACTATCGTTAACTCGAGCTCTATCCTTCACTACTTTATAAACCTCTGTAAAATTCTATCTCAACCGCCTACACTCGAGTGAGAAAAGTCACAACCTTTCTTTACAACTCAAGCCTTCCATACCTGGCAACATCCTGGTAAATCTCTTCTGAACCCTCTCTAGTTTAACGATATCCTTCCTATAACTAGGCAACTAGAACTGGATGCAGTGAACGACCCTCAAGACTCTTTCTCGTCTCAGTGAGATGACTGTAGTCAAAAAGTGTGGTGCTGGAAAAGCACAGCAGGTCAGGCAGCAGGAGAATCAATGTTTCGAGCATTAGCCCAAGGACTTATGCCCGAAACGTCAACTCTCCTGCTCCTCGGATGCTGCCTGGCCTACTGTGCTTTTCCAGCGCCACACTTTTTGACTCTGATCGCCAGCATCTGCCGTCCTTCCCTTTCTCCATGAGATGACCACTCATTCTCCCAAACAATGCAGGCCTACTTGAGTCAACCCTTCAGTCATATTGACTCACCAAGGATGGAAGGTCCAGTTGGGTCTGACAAGGCTGTTTCCAATGTCCTAAAAGTGTTCTTATTCACACATTTCTTACAGGATAATCGGTCTGTAACAGAGTTGGAGGCCATAATGGAAAAGCAGAAGAAGAAGGTGGATTCTGAAATAAAGATGTCGACCTTGTGAGGACAGGAGAAGCCCATCTAATTCCAAATACATAGACTTCAATTTTTGTTTCGGGCAAGTCCTCGGACACCTCAGCTGCCATGTTTGATGTGACAATGAGCGACATTAGTATTGTCCCCTTCACAACGCCAAAGTTACCGAAGGGAAATGTACATAGAATGTAGATTTGTCTTTCACTTCCATGCATATTGTATTTTGATAAGAATCAACCATTTTAAGGGATGAAGTTATATTGATCTAAAATTACACATTCATTACATATTCCGACTGGAAAATGTCCTCCTCTCTATCCTGGTATGATGGTCTTAAGGGTTGGTATTTATTGAGCTGTGACCAATGAGTAGTTTAGAATAACGAAAGCAATGTAGTTTTCTCGAAGAACCTAACCCCTTGCTACATTGAGACAGTACCCTCCATAATATTCTCTCAGAGCCTGGCGATAGCTTACTTGACACTTTAGCTGGGCAGAGGGAAAGGGCTCCCATTCCATCACTGTGACTGGTGAGGGCGGGGCAAGATAACGGGTACATGTGCTGTCAACTGGCTTTTTAAAGGCAGGGAGGTTAAAAAAAATCAGAAAATAAGTTGGTTTACAATCTGGCTCAGCGGTTAGCACTGCTTCCTCACAGGGACCCAGGTTTGATTCCAGCCTCGGGGATGATCTGGGTGGAGTTTGCACGTTCTCCCCGCGTCTGTGTGGGTTTCCTCTGGTTTCCTCCCACGGTCCAATGATGTACAGGTTAGGTCGAGTGGCTGTGGTAAATTAGGTTGGATCTGCGTGGGATGCCCTTCGAGGTTCAGCGTGGAAATAATGGGCCGAATGGCCGTGTGATAGTGATTCTATGAATTTGAGGGATATTTCTAATTGCTTTTGATAAGATTTTAATATTGTATTTAGAAACCGATTTTTACAAACACACTACATATGTAATTACAAAGTTAGTGACAGAGGTATAATGAATGTTGACACTATTGCAATGTGGGATTGATGAAGAGTTTTGGAGGAAGCTTTGAATGTTTACAACTCATGGTTGGAGCTGCTGGTGAGGAAGACCAAACCTCAATCTTCCTCCTGATGTACTGTCCCGTGACCACCCTCCCGCCTGTTCCTAACCGAGAAGGAATCCCATTACCTCTCCCAGACACCTTCATGATGCCACCAACATAATGATCGTCTGCTCTCAAAGCACTAATGCCCCCCACATCCCACAGAGGGTCCTTC
This sequence comes from Hemiscyllium ocellatum, assembly GCF_020745735.1. Taxonomy (NCBI): domain Eukaryota; kingdom Metazoa; phylum Chordata; class Chondrichthyes; order Orectolobiformes; family Hemiscylliidae; genus Hemiscyllium; species Hemiscyllium ocellatum. Next base: position 8,673,311 of record NC_083433.1, on the reverse strand, counting down.
TTCTTCAACCCTTGTGATCCAAGCAGTCCAGGGGTTTCGTTGCTCAGTTGGGAAATCCCAAGCTATTAATCTTCAGGCGGCAATGGGGAAAGGACTGTGTGTAACCTCAATCTTCCATATACCCAAATTCAATTAAGTGTCACAACTTTGTGCCAACAGCAAACTTAAGGCTTGCTATATTTATTCACACCCTGGGACCTATCCTCTCCATGGCAAAGGAACAGGAACTGTGCCTCATTTTCTTTTCAAATTACACAAAGGTTTGGAGGACATTAGATTCCCATTTTGTGGCAATGCATCACCCGATTAATGTCAACCTGCCGACCAATCAGTGTCGTCTTCTCATGCAATACAAATAGTTGCTCCTCATTGAAGTTTTGGCATTCTTGCGTTTGTCCTGATGAGTGAAACATTAGGACAGCGCATCGCTTTTCTCGGCCATACTCAGGCCTAAGTTGTAGGAAACAGGACTCAGAGGGAGTTTTCCACAACAGATGCTATTTCGTGGAGGGAGGGAATCCAGGGTTGGCAAACTGTCCTCCAGTGAATTCTCCTGACATGCATCTCCAAATTGACCACGCCAGGAAGACACTGGTAAAGGTTTACTCTATCTTGCCCCATCATAGAGATGTACAGCACGGAAACACACCTTTTGGTCCAACTTGTCCATGCCAACCAGTTATCCTACCTTATCTAGTCGCATTTGTCAACACTTTGCCCAAATCCCTCTAAACCCTTCCTATTCATATACCAGCCATGTGCCTATTAAATGTTGTAATTGTACCAGCCTCCACCACTTCCTCTGGCAGCTCATTCCATACACGCACCACCCTCTGTGTGAAAAACTTGCCCCTCAGGTCCCTTTTATATCTTTCCCCTCTCACCCTAAATCTATGCCCTCTAGTTCTGGATTCCCCCAACCCAGGGGGAAAAAAAAGCTTTTCTATTTATCCTGTCCATGCCCCTCATGATTTTATGACCTCTATAAGGTCAGCCCTCAGCCCGAGTGAGGAGGGAGGGAAACACGCACACAGGACTCACACACTGACAGATGTGTAAAATGTTAACCATCTACCTCATGGGGCAAGGGTGCAGGATATGGGGTTGGGGAGGGAGAGAGACTTTCCGGCAGCAGTTGGGGGTGGCATGGCTGGCTCGCAACGCTAGGAACCCAGGTTCGATCCCAGCCTCGGGTGACTGTCGGTGTGGAGTGTGCACGTTCTCCCTGTGTCTACGTGAGTTTCCTCCCACAGTCCAAGATGTGCAGGTGAGGGTGGGTTGGCTGTGGGGGATAAAGGAGGGGGCAGCCTGGCAGGATGCTGTTTGGAGGGTCAGTATAGAGACTCGATGGGCTGACCTCTATGATCAATTGCAATATTATCGAAACAAGAAGCACACCTGAGGGTCCAATCAGCCTCAATTCATGTATCTATTTCCTATTTAGCCCAAATTATTTTTGCATATTTATTACAAAACAATCCAGCAAGTTTGGTCCATTGCTAGAATGTGGCACTGTACCAAGTAATTCTGTATTAGAATCCAGGAATGATGGTTATGTAACCTTAAAAGGCAGACAACTTCCTCCTCATGGTATACTTGTCCTTCGCACAGTTGGCTATTTTCTAATGGTTTTTACCTATCGTCACAGAAACTTGGTTTCACCTCGAGTGACGGTAAACAGACTGTCACCAGTGCACCTGAATGCTGCTATTTATTTTTCACTTTAGAACCAGACCAGGTTGTGTTGGAGTCTGTGTCCTTCTGTATGAAGTCAATAAAATGTACCGACAGAAAGTGAAACGATCCTGCCTTTGGTGTGGTGTTACTGTATTTAATGTTGTGCACTCCAAATATCCTCCTTTTTAAAATATTGTATCCGTCTGTCTGCTCGCTGAAACAATTGTATAGGGTGTAAATATTCTATGAGGAGAAAGTGAGGACTGCAGATGCTGGAGATCAGAGCTGAAAATGTGCTGCTGGAAAAGCGCAGCAGGTCAGGCAACATCCAAAGAGCAGGAGAATCGACGTTTCAGGCATGAGCCCTTCTTCAGGAATCCTGAAGAAGGGCTCATGCCTGAAACATCAATTCTCCTGTTCCTTGGATGCTGCCTGACCTGCAGCGCTTTTCCAGCAACACATTTTCAGCTGTAAATATTCTATCTCCAATTCACAAGGAACACACTATTTCTAAGGTTCTAAACTTGTATGTTTCTCCCCAAATATTTCCTACTCATGTACTTATCCAAATGCCTTTTAAACGTTGTAACTATACTCTCATTCACTGCTTCCTCTGGAAGTTCGTTCCACACACGAACCACAAACTGTGTAAAAAACATTCCCCTGCTGTCTTTTGAAAATCTTTCTCCTCTCACCTTAGAAATATGCCCCCGAGTCTTGAAATCTCCTACCCTCGGGGAAAGACACCTGCCATTCACCTTACCCATGCTCCTCACGGTTTTATAACCCTCTCTCAGATCACCCCCCCCAACCTCCTGACTCCCCAACACCTGTCCACCACAGGGGACAAACTGAGTGGATGTAGGCTGGTGATCTCTGGCAGTGGCGAGACATTAGGTAGCCAACTGCACAATAATAGAAGGATCATTTGTGTCCAAGAGAGTGTATGAACAATCTTATTTCTCCCCCACCAAGGACAAACCCACAAACTGACCAAGAATTTTTTTTTAAGATTACTTACAGTGTGGAAACAGGCCCTTCGGCCCAACAAGTCCACACTAACCCACTGAAGAGTGGCCCACCCAGACCCATTCCCCTACACCTAACACTACGGACAATTTAGCATGGCCAATACACCTGACCTGCACATTTTTGGACTGTGGGAGGAAACTGGAGCACCCGGAGCAAACCCACGCAATGAATATGCAAACTCCACAGAGACAGCTACCTGAGGTTGGAATTGAACCCAGGCCTCTGGCACTGTGAGGCAGCAGTGCTAACCACTGTGCCACCGTGCCACCCATAATTGATTGCAGTTTCACTATTTGAAATAGTCAGGACCCTTCCTTAGCTTATTTTCATTTGAACGTTTTTCATTTTCATGCCTACCATCTCACCAGTCCACGCCTGGGTTTAGCTAGTGCTGCCTGTTGAGATTTTCACGAGAGTACGGGTATTAGTCGGCTTGACTAAAGGGGTACTCTAAACCGCTTGGGCATGCCCATGTGCGCTTACAATTAGTTGTGAAAATCATGACTCTGATGGGAACAGAAGAAAAGGAAACGCATTCTGTGATGGAACAGCACCCAAATGTTTATTAAAACAACACAATATGATAGCTGTTACCTCAAACACATCACAAGATCAGTGAATATAGTGCATAGCACATGACAAACAACCAAACGATTGCTATCTGCTACAGTATTGCAACTACAGCCCAATATTTTATCAAGACGCACAGACACACACTGGATGCTGAGAACAGCAGGTCCAGTTGGTCCCATTGGTAAGGTGATGGTCTGCCTGCCCCTGGTGTTAGACTGGTAGACGTGTTAACCATCTGGTGCTGCACAGGGAGTTCGACGCTGATGCATTGACTGAAAAATTCCCCAATAGAAACGGCATCCAGGGGTCGGGGTTTTGATGTTAAAATCCGTTTCCTAGCTTGACCACACCTCGGGGGACACATGGTTTTTGATGAGTCTTAACTTCACCCTCAGAGAGCGGATGAAGGAAAACCAGGTTTGGAGACTGGGAAGAGCATCATCTATCAAGCCAGGAGTTAGGGAAGGCAACATTCAGCGTGTAGTCATTAATACGTCAAATGTGCTCAGTGGTGGACTTGAACTGGGGATTGACCTGTGCTCCTAAAAGGAGCAGACTGAAACGTGGGTGACGGAGTAAAATAGAAATAGAGAAACTAGGAGCAGGCCATTTGGCCCCTCCAGCCTGCTCCGCCATTCAATCTGATCATAGCAGATCTTCTATCCCAAAGCCGTATTCCCACTTTCCCCCCTCACCCTTTGGTGTCTACAAAATCTAGAGATGAGGGCACCTCAGCCACAGTGGTAGTGTCCGTGCCTCTTAGCTAGAAAGCTGTTGGGGCCGGCTCATTAGATATACTCAAGAGGGAACTGGAGGTGGCCCTTGTGGCTAATGGGATCAAGGGCTGTGCAGAGAGAGCAGGAGGTGCGATACTGAGATTGCACAATCAGCCATGATCATATTGAAGGGCTGAATGGCCTACTCCTGCTATTTTCTATGTTTTCAAAACCTGAATTCAAACCTTGCCCCTGCCACACAGAGGTGTGTCATAACATCTCTGCACAGGTTGGTCAAAAATATTGAAAATCTATAGATTTGTCAATCTCTTTCTTGAGTATATTCAGTGACTTGGCCTCCACAGCTTCCCGTGGTAGAGGGTTCATTACATTCCGAGGGGGGAAAATAAAATTTCCTCATCTCAGTCCTGAATGGTCTACCCACCGTGTTTTGAGATTGTTCAAGATTCTCCAACCAGTGAGAACATACATCCTCCTCCATCTAGTCTATCCAGGCCTGGTTAGAATTAGGGGAGAAAGTGAGGTCTGCAGATGCTAGAGATCAGAGCTGAAAATGTGTTGCTGGAAAAGCGCAGCAGGTCAGGCAGCATCCAAGGAACAGATTCCTGAAGAAGGGCTTTTGCCCGAAACGTCGAATCTCCTGTTCCTTGGATGCTGCCTGACCTGCTGCGCTTTTCCAGCAACACATTTTCAGCTTGTTAGAAGTAGCTCAGAGATTCGTGTGGATATCGTTCATTTCTGCAAGTAAAATGTTATAAAGGTTTAATCCAATCTCACCTGGTGTTCTGGAGTGGAACAGCAGCTGTAAGGGTGATACTGGGCAGAACTGACATCATGAAAGTGCAAGGCAAGCTCAAGAGTCTATCCTTCCCTATCACTGACATGCTTCAGTCCTGATGTGGAGGTGCCGGTGTTGCTCTGGGGTGTACAGAGTTAAAAAACACACAACACCAGATTATAGTCCAACAGGTTTAATTGGAAGCACCCTAGCTTTCGGAGCGACGCTTCTTCATCAGGTGATCCTTCATCAGACAATCACCTGATGAAGAAGCGTCGCTCCGAAAGCTAGTGTGTTTCCAATTAAACCTGTTGGACTATAACCTGGTGTTGTGTGATTCTTAACTATGCTTAAGTCTGTTCACCTCCGATTTAAACGCCTGCAGTCGGGAATCTCAAATCAGAAACACTTTTGGTACCAGACTGGAAACTACTTCTAAGTTAAACCATCCACAGTCCCCTCCTAATGATGGCTGAAGGGTAGACTTGTCAATTCGACCTTTCCCATTTCCCATCTGGACAATCCTCTAGACTAGCGGCTGGAAATTGCTCCATTTGGTGACAGGCAATAGTTCAAACTGCACAGATTGTTGGTGACCAACTTAAATACTCACCCACCCCCTAATCACCTTAGGAGAGTGGAGAATCCAACTTCTCGGGTGTTACTTAGACTTATCTGTCTCTTCTCCTGTGCTTGTCTAACAGAGCTGGCCCACAGATGTCCATGAAATCAGTCCACCCTTACAGGTGAAATGCTACAGTGCTTTGCCATTGTTTTCTGGAGGATGGTTGCCCAGGAGACTCTCCCATTTACAATCAAGTTGTTTGGCCACATCAGAAATGGGCAGCACGGTGGCTCAATGGTTAGTGCTGCTGCCTCACAGTACCAGCGACTTGGGTTCAATTCTAGCCTCAGGCAACTCTGTGTGGAATTTGCATGTTCTCCCCGTGTCTGTGTGGATCCCCTCTGGGTGCTGCGATTTTCTCCCACAATCCAAAGATGTGCAGGTTAGGGTGGATTAGCCGTGCTAATTTGCCCGTAGTGTTCAGGGTTGTGTAGGTTAAGTGCATTACAGTCGAGAGTATGATGCTGGATAAACAGAGCAGGTCAGGCCGCGTCCAAGGAGCAGGGGAATCAATGTTCCAGGCCGAAGCCTGATGAGGAGTTTATGCCCGAAACATTGACTCTCCTGCTCCTCGGATGCTGGCTGTACTTTTCCAGAACCACACTCTTGGACTGTCATCCTTACCAGGTCTGGCCTACATGTGACTCCTGACCCACAGCAATGTGGTTGATTCTTAACTGCCCTCTGGGCAATTAGGGATGGGCAATAAATACTGGCCTATCCAGCAATGCCCTTATCCTGTGAATTCTCACCTCTTACTGAGTGAAGACATTTCTCCTGAATTCCCAGTTGGGTGCATCAGTCATTATCTTACATTTATGGTCCCAGGATTTTTTTTCCCCTCATTAAACAATTTTTCTAATCAACCTGTTCAGAGATGTAATTACACACCCCTGGAGCAGGTGGGACTTGAACCTGGATCTCTTGGTCCAGGGATAGGAAGTTCCAAAAGGTCTGTTTATTTACTTAGGGACACACCACTGTGCCACAAGAGTACCCCTCATTCCATCTTTTTTACACACTAACGCTGCACCACAGTGACCCCTGGTTTTACATCTCTTCAACAATTGGAAACATCTTCTCTATGTCCATCCAATCAAACCCAAAGGATTTGATCATATTATCTGTGATTTTCACTTTTCTACAGAAAGAACGATCAACCTTTTCAATACTTCCTTGTGGCTATGACTTCTGGCAAATCATTCATGAGCCTTCTCTAGTGACTCTGTGATTTTTGTTAATTTAGAGACTAAATCTCTGCACCCACGTCTGATCTAACCAAGATTCTGGACAAATATAACATAATTTCTGTTTATCATTGAATACAGCATCGCAAGGGGTTGGGCCTCTGATCCAACTCATCCAGGCCAGCCAGATATCATAAAAATAGTCCTATTTAGAATTTATTGTCATAAAGTCATAGAGGCATAGAGGCATAGAGCACAGAAATAGACCCTTTGCTTCAACCCGTCCATGCCGACCAAATATCCCAACCCAATCAAGTCCCACCTGCTAGCACCCGGCCCATATCCCTCCAAACCCTTGCTATTCATATACACATTCAGATGTCTTTTAAATGTTGCAATTGTACCAGCCTCCACCACTTTCTCTGGCAGCTCATTCCATACACGTACCACCCTCTGTGTGAAAAAGTTGCCTCTTAGGTCTCTTATATTTTTCCACTCTTGCCCTAAACCTATGCCCTCTAGTTCTGGACTCCCCGACCCAGGGAAAAGACTTCCTCTATTTATCCTATCCATGCCCCTTGTGATTTTATAAACCTCTATAAGGTCACCCCTCAACCTATTTAGCCTCTCCCTATAACTCAAATCCTCTAATGATGGCAACATGCTGTAAATCTTTTCTGAACCCTTTCAAGTTTCATAACATCTTTCCGATAGGAAGGAGACCAGAATTAGACGCAACATTCTAACAGTGGCCTAACCAATGTCCTGTACAGCCGCAACATGACCTCCCAACTCCTGTACTCAATACTCTGACCAATAAAGGAAAGCATATCAAACACCTTCTTCACTACCTGCAACTCCACTTTCAAGGAGCTATGAACCTGCACTCCAAGGTCTCTTTGTTCAGCAACACTGCCAAGGACCTCATGAAGTGTATAAATCCTGCTAAGATTTGCTTTCCCAAAATGCAGCACTTCACATCTAAATTAAACTCCACCTTCTCAGCCCATTGGCCCAACTGATCAAGATCCTGTTGTACTCTGAGGTAACTTTCTTTGCTGTCCACTACACCTCAAATTTTGAGGTCATCTGCAAACTTACTAACTGTACCTCTTATGCTCACATCCAAATCATTTATATAAATGATGAAAAGTCATGACCCAGCACCGATCCTTGTGGCACTTCACTGGTCACAGGCCTCCAATCTGAAAAACAACCCTCCACCACCACTCTCTGTCTTCTACCTTTGAGTCAGTTCTGTATCCAAATGGCTAGTTCTCCCTGTATCCCATGAGATCTAACCTTGCTAATCAGTCTCCAATGGGGAACCTTGTCGAACGCCTTACTGAAGTCCACCGCACTGTCCTCTTTGTTACTTCTTCAAAAAACTCAATCAAGTTTGAGAGACATGATTTCCCACGCACAAAGCCACGTTCACTATCCTTAATCAGTCCTTGGCTTTTCAAATACATGTACACCCCGTCCCCCAGGATTCCCTCCAACAACTTGCCCACCACAGAGGTCAGGCTCACCGGTCTATAGTTCCCTGGCCTGTCCTTACCACCCTTCTTAAACAGTGGCACCACGTTTGCCAACCTCCAGTCTTCTGGCACCTCACCTGTGACTATCGATGATACAAATATCTCAGCAAGAGGCCCAGCAATCACTTCTCTAGCTTCCCACAGAGTTCTCGGGTACACCTGATCAGGTCCTGGGGATTTATCCACTTTTATGCATTTCAAGACATCCAGCACTTCCTCCTCTGTAATATGGACATTTTTCAAGATGTCACCATCTATTTCCTGACAGTCTATATCTTCCATGTTCTTTTCCACAGTAAATACTAATGCAAAATACATGTTTAGTATCTCCCCATCTCCTGCTGCTCCACACAAAGGCCACCTTGCTGACCTTTGAGGGGCCCTATTCTCTCCCTAGTTCTCCTTTTGTCCTTAATGTATTTGCAAAACCCTTTGGATTCTCCTTAATTCTATTTGTCAATGCTATCTCATGTCCTCTTTTTGCCCTCCTGATTTCCCTCTTAAGTATACTCCTACTGCCTTTATACTCTTCTAAGGATTCACTCGATCTATCCTGTCTATACCTGACATATGCTTCCTTCTTTTTCTTAACCAAACCTCAATTTCTTTCGTCATCCAGCATTCCCTATACCTACCAGCCTTCCCTTTCACCCTGACAGGAATATATTTTCCGTGGACTCTCGTTATCTCATTCCTGAAGACTTCCCATTTTCCAGCCGTCCCTTTACCTGCAAACATTTGTCCTCAATCAGTTTTCAAAAGTTCTTGCCTAATACCATCAAAATTGGCCTTTCTCCAATTTAGAACTTCAACTTTTAGATCTGGTCTCTCCTTTTCCATCACTATTTTAAAATTAATAGAATTACGGTCGCTGGCCCCAAAGTGCTCCCCCACTGACACCTCAGTCACCTGCCCTGCCTTATTTCCCAAGAGTAGGTCAAGTTTTGCACCTTCTCTAGTAGGTACATCCACATACTGAATCAGAAAATTTTCTTGTACACACTTAACAAATTCCTCTCCATCTAAACCCTTAACACTGTGGCAGTCCCAGTCTATGTTTGGAAAGTTAAAATCCCCTACCATAACCATCCTATTATTCTTACAGATAGCTGAGATCTCCTTACAAATTTGTTTCTCAATTTCCCTCTGACTATTGGGGGTCTATAATATAATCCCAATAAGGTGATCATCCCTTTCTTATTTCTCAGTTCCACCCAAGTAGCTTGCCTGGATATATTTCCAGGAATATCCTCCCTCAGAACAGCTGTAATGCTATCCCTTATCAAAAATTCCACTCCCCCTCCTCTCTTGCCTCCCTCTCTATCCTTCCTGTAGCATTTGTATCCTGGAACATTAAGTTGCCAGTCCTGTCCATCCCTGAGCCACGTCTCTGTTATTGCTATGATATCCCAGTCCCATGTCCCTAACCATGCCCTGAGTTCATCTGCCTTCCCTGTTAGGCCTCTTGCATTGAAATCAAAGCACTTTAATTTATTAGTCCTACCTTGTCCCTGCTTGCCCTGACAGTTTGACTCACTTCTGTTCTCAACTGTACCAGTCTCAGATTGATCTCTTTCCTCACTATCTCCCTGGGCCCCACACCCCCACCTTACTAGTTTAAATCCTCCCGAGCAGTTCTAGCAAATGTTCATCCCCTTCCAATTTAGGTGTAATCCGCCCTTCTTGTAAAGGCCACTTCTACCCCAAAGCAGCTTCCAATAATCCAAAAATGTGAATGCTTCTCCCAAAACACCAGCTCCTCAGCCATGCATTCATCTGCTCTATCCTACTATTCCTGCCCTCACTAGCTCATAGCACTGGGAGTAATCCAGATATTACTACTCTCCAGGACCTCCTTTTTAAATTCCTGCCAGTTCTCTGCAACCTCCCTTCAGAACCTCAACCTTTTCCCTTCCTATGTCATTGGTTCCAATGTGGACAATGACCTCTTGCTGGTGCCTCTTCCCCTTCTGCACCCTCTCCGAGACATCCTTGATCCTGGCACCAGAGAAGTAACATATCATTCTGCTTTTTCTCTGCTGGCCACAGAAATGTCTATCTATACCTCAGACTAGAGAGTCCCCTAAGACAATCGGTCACTTGGAACCCAACGTACCTCTCATTGCATTAGAGCCAGTCTCAATACTAGAAACTTGGCTGTTCGTGCTGAATTTCCCCGAGAATCTATCACCCCTACATTTTCCAAAACACCATACTTGTTTGAAATGGGGATAGCCATTGAAGACTCCTGTACTAGCTGCCTGTCTCTATTACCTTTTCTGGAGTTAACCCATCTATGTGACTGTATCTGAGACTTTTCCCCTTTCCTATAAATGCCATCCATCACATCCCCTTGCTGTTGTAAATTCCTCATTGCCTCTAACTGCCTCTCCAAACGATCCATTCGATCTGATAGAATTCTCAACCAATGGCATTTATTGCAGATATAATTCTTAGTAACCCATAAACCCTCCCTAAACTCCCACATCCAACAAGAAGAGCATTTCACTCTACTAAGGGCCATTTTTGCTCCTTCACAATCTACAGACCCAGAATTAGCACTGTCTTATTCCTCTACAAAACACTGTTCCAGGTTAAATGAATACTTATGGCTTATAGTTAAAGCTTAATCAAGAGACATAGCTCAATAAAACATATAATCAAAAAAGAACCCACTCTACTCACTACTGCAGACTTATTTTAAGGCTGCACTTAAAATCCACTTATCTGCTTCTGTGCTGTGATCTTTCCCAAACAAGATCCTCTGAGATTAGATGCGAAGTTCACTTTTTTAATTTTCCCAGGCGCACTCCGATGTCCAGCGATACAAGAATTCAACAGCAAAGGGGGCAGTAACTGCTAACTCTGTCAGTTAGCAGTGTGGGTTCCTTTCTCCCTCTCTCCCTTGCACTGACCTCACTATGTGCTTCCTTTGTCTGCTCTTCTCCCTTTTCTAAGTTTCAAAACAATGCAACAGCATATAAAGCAGTCATTGCTGCTCCTGAGATTTGAGGAAATCACCTCCAGCACCGAAACTATCTCAAAAAGGAGCAGCTGTTACAGCCAGAAATTTGCCGTATATAATTTCAAATGAAGAATAAAGCAAAAAGTGTTATCAGTCACCCTACCATTTGCCAGCATTTAGCCCATATCCCTCTTACCCTTCCAATTCATATATCCATCCAGATGCCTTTTATATGTTGTAATTGTACCATCATCCACCACTTCCTCTGGCAGTTCATTCCCTACACATACCACATTGTGTGTGAAAAAGTTACCTCTCAGGCCTCTTTTAAGTCTTTCCCCTCTCACCTTAAACCTATATCCTCTAGTTTTGGATTCCCCTACCCTGGGGAAAACATCTTGGCTATTCATCCTATCCATGCCCTTCATGATCTTAAAAACCTCTATCAGGGTCACCCTCTCAGCTCCAGGGAAAACAGCCCAAGTCTATTCAGCCTCTCTGTGTAGCTCAAACCCTCCAATCCCACAACACCCTTGTAAATCTTTTCTGAACCTTTCAAGTTTCACAACATCCTTCCGATAGGAGAGAGACCAGAAATGCATGCAGTACTTCAATTCTACTTCTCTCTGAAGCATTTTATGTTACAATTTTTTTTTATAAAAGTGTTTGCCTAAAGAGACAACACTAGTGAGAAAATTACACATGGGTTTCTCAATCAATTGCTTTGAAGATGCTTCACTGTCAAAAGGTACTTCAGTGCGATGATAGAATAATGTTGGCACCTGGATGACCCTTGAGCGAGTTGTCTAGATGCCACCTGCATCTACACTTTATGATCTTAGGGAGGTGTTCACAAATGCGAAGGGATCTGATTGAGTTATTTACTCTGGCAGTTTTCACTCAGAGGGTGGTACGTGTATGGAACGAGCTGCCAGAGGAAGTGGTGGAGGCTGGTACAATTACAACATTTCAAAGGTGTCAGGATGGGTATATGAATAGGAAGGGTTTGGAGGTATATGGGTCGGGTGCTGGCAGTTGGGACTAGATTGGGTTGGGATATCTGGTCGGCATGGACGGGTTGGACCGAAGGGTCTGTTTCTGTGCTGTACGTCTCTATGACTCTAACTGGGTCAGTAACTAGATGCCATCGATTTAGAATAATTGGCCAGAAGACTATGGGAAAAGAAACAAAATAGGAGTAATTTGTGCACACAGATGGTTATGATGTTATGGGAGTATTCTGGCTGAAGGGTGAATCAGACTCCAAAAGCAATATCAGAAGCAACTAGGCTTGGCTTTGACAGGGATTGATTTTCTGGGTTACTTAGGCTTGTGCTTCCAGCGAGGGTGGGATGGTGACTCAGGGGTTAGCGCTGCTGCCTCACAGCGCCAAGAAGCTGGGGTTGATTCCACTCTCGGTCAACTGTATATGTGCACATTCTCATCATGGTTTTCTCCCACAGTCCACAGACATGCAGGGTGGATTGGCCATGCTAAATCACCCAGGTAAAAACAATGACTGCAGATGCTGGAAACCAGATTCTGGATCAGTGTTGCTGGAAGAGCACAGCAGTTCAGGCAGCATCCGAGGAGCAGCGAAATCGACGTTTCGGGCAAAAGCCCTTCATCAGGAATAAAGGCAGTGAGCCTGAAGCGTGGAGAGATAAGCTAGGGGAGGGTGGGGGTGGGGAGAAAGTAGCATAGAGTACAATGGGTGAGTGGGGGAGGGGATGAAGGTGATAGGTCAGGGAGGAGGGTGGAGGGGATAGGTGGAAAAGGAGGTAGGTAGGTAGGATAAGTCATGGGGACAGTGCTGAGCTGGAAGTTTGGAACTGGGGTGAGGTGGGGGAAGGGGAAATGAGGAAACTATTGAAGTCCACATTGATGCCCTGGGGTTGAAGTGTTCCGAGGCGGAAGATGAGGTGTTCTTCCTCCAGGTGTTGGGTGGTGAGGGAGTGGCGGTGAAGGAGGCCCAGGACCTCCATGTCCTCGGAGGAGTGGAAGGGGGAGTCGAAATGTTGGGCCACAGGGCGGTGTGGTTGATTGGTGAGGGTGTCCCGATGTTCCCTAAAGCGCTCTGCTAGGAGGCGTCCAGTCTCCCCAATGTAGAGGAGACCGCATCGGGAGCAACGGATACAATAAATGATATTAGTGGATGTGCAGGTAAAGCTTTGATGGATGTGTAAGGCTCCTTTAGAGCCTTGGATAGAGGTGAGGGAGGAGGTGTGGGCACAGGTTTTGCAGTTCCTGCGATGGCTGGGGAAGGTGCCAGGATGGGAGGGTGGGTTGTAGGGGGGCGTTGACCTGACCAGGTAGTCACGGAGGGAACGGTCTTTGCGGAAGGCGGAAAGGGGTGGGGAAGGAAATATATCCTTGTTGGTGAGGTCTTTTTGGAAGTGGTGGAAATGTCTGCGGATGATTTGATTTATGCGAAGGTTGGTAGGGTGGAAGGTGAGCACCAGGGGCGTTCTGTCCTTGTTAAATGCTAAATCGCCCCCAGTGTCCAGGGACATACAGGCTAGGTGGGTCAGCCATGGGAAATTTAGATTCTCTACAGTGTGGAAGCAGGCCCTTCGGCCCAACAAGTCCACACCGACCCTTTGAAGAGTAACCCACCCAGTTCCATTTCCCTCTGACTAATGCACTAACAGTATGGACAATTTAGCATGGCCAATTCACCTAACCTGCACATCTTTGGAGTGTGGGAGGAAACCGGAGCACCAGGAGCAAACCCACACAGACACGGGGAGAATGTGTAAACTCACACAGATAGTTGCCCGAGGCTGGAATTGAACCTGGGATCCTGATGCTGTGAGGCAGCAGTGCTAACCACTGAGCCACTGTGCTGCAAAGATGGAGTGGGGGGAGGGGGTGGAGGGTCTAGATGGGTTGCTGTCCAGAGGGTTGGTATGGAATCGATTGGTGTTTATCTCCACTGTAGCGATTCAATGATTATTGTTGGAATTATGTACGTACACACCTTCAGCTCACGTCGACTGAAGAACAAGGGACACATTTAGCAATATACAAAACTTTGCTCTAGCCTCGTCTCTCTCACTTCTTTCTTTCTGTCGTTTTTTTGCCCTAGTCAATCATTTCCTACTTGCTTTAGACCTCGCTGCCTCATCCAAGTGTCAATCCTACGGACAGGATTTAAACAACTGCATGTGAGGGTCACCAATTCTACCTGGACACACATCTGGAGTGGTCACAGTTGGCTTACACCCTTGCCATCAGTCCCCAGCACTTCCCGACATTCGGAATCTTCCTGCCCATCCCCAGAATGGAAATAGACTCTATTATTTGATGGGGTGACCATTCCCACACCCATTATTTGGATAACAAACCTTGCTAGAGACAAGTTTAAAAAAAAAACAATTAGTAAGTCCCTTTAACTTTCTTCCTGGGTAGCTCAGAGCAGAGTACAGGGGATTGACTGTTTAAGTCCTGGAGACTACAGGGTTACCCTAGAGAATTGGCAAACTGAAGCTGTGCTGAAGTTCTTGTTTATATGAAGTTTAACGGTGGGAATTCATCTGACAACCTTACATTATGAGTTAGCCATCTAACGCAGAGTTGACAGGAAAATACTGTTCTACTTCTATTAAAACTATTTTCTTTTGCTCTCTAAGAAGGGAAAGACTTTTTTTAAAAAAAAAATTCACAGAATCAAATTATTCCTCTTCCACGTTTTCATCCTTCTCTACACCTCCCTTTCTCCTTCATCGCAATTAGGTAGGTTTTTTTGATTCTTTGTTATTCAATTCTTCGGGCTCCTTCAGCTCGCCTGGTTCATTGTCATCCTGCTCAGCTCCATCATTCCTGACGTCCGTGGTCTGCGATGAGAGATGAAGCACAAGCAGCAGTTAGTGATAGTCACACCATAGAAGAGTCATGCAAAAAGACCATTCCAACAAGAGAGAATCTAGCCATCACCCCCTGACGTTCAATGCCATTACATCACTGAATCCCTCACTGGAGACTACAAGCATTCATTAAGGAGAACCCTTTTCCGTCCACAAAGTGGGGCGGGTTGTCTGCTTGGACTGCCACCATCAAAATGAGAAAAGTTAGAGTTGTTTGGGTCATTCATGATTTGGAGGTGCCGGTGTTGGACTGGGGTGGACAAAGTTAAAAATCACGCAACACCAGGTTATAGTCTAACAAGTTTATTTGGAAGCACTAGCTTTCAGAGCGCTGCTCCTTCATCAGGTGGCTGTGGAGTATAAGATCATAGGACACCGAATTTATAACAAACATTTTCAGCGTAATCTAATCAGGTCTTTTTCAATATATCATTTCAGTTACATCACACTGTAAACTTTTGCTACAATTCCGTGGCCTACGATCTTATACTCCACAACCACCCAATGAAGGAGCAACGCTCTGAAAACTAGTGCTTCCAAATAAACCTGTTGGACTAGACAATAGACAATAGGTGCAGGAGTAGGCCATTCAGCCCTTCGAGCCTGCACCACCATTCAATATGATCATGGCTGATCATTCCTAATTAGTATCCTCTTCCTGCCTTATCTCCATAACCCTTGATTCCACTATCTTTGAGAGCTCTATCCAACTCTTTCTTAAATGAATCTAGAGACTGAGCCTCCACTGCCCTCTGGGGCAGAGCATTCCACACAGCCACCACTCTCTGGGTGAAGAAGTTTCTCCTCATCTCTGTCCTAAATGGTCTACCCCGTATTTTTAAGCTGTGTCCTCTGGTTCGGCACTCACCCATCAGCGGAAACATGTTTCCTGCTGCCAGAGTGTCCAATCCTTTCATAATCTTATATGTCTCAATCAGATCCCCTCTCAGTCTTCTATACTCAAGGATATACAAGCCCAGTCGCTTCAGTCTTTCAGTGTAAGATAATCCTGCCATTCCAGGAATTGACCTTGTGAACCTACGCTGCACTCCCTCAATAGTCAGAATGTCTTTCCTCAAAATTGGAGACCAGAACTGCACACAGTACTCCAGGTGTGGTCTCACCAGGGCCCTGTACAGCTGCAGAAGAACCTCTTTGCTTCTATACTCAATCCCTCTTATTATGAAGGCCAGCATGCTATTAGCCTTCTTCACTACCTGCTGTACCTGCATGCTTACCTTCATTGACTGGTGCACAAGAACACCCAGGTCTCTCTGTACAGCCCCTTTCCCTAAATTTCTTCCATTGAGGTAGTAATCTGCCTTCCTGTTTTTGCCACCAAAGTGGATAAACATACACTTATCCACATTAAACTGCATCTGCCATGCATCTGCCCACTCACCTAACTTGTCTAGGTCACCCTGTAATCTCCTAACATCCTCATCACATTTCACCCTGCCACCTAGTTTAATATCATCAGCAAATTTGCTAATGTTATTGCTAATACCATCTTCTATATCATTAACATATATTGTAAAAAGCTGCAGTCCCAGCACTGATCCCTGCGGTACCCCGCTGGTCACAGCCTGCCATTCCGAAATGGAGCCGTTTATCACTACCCTTTGTTTCCTATCAGCCAACCAATTTTCAATCCAATCTAGTACTTTGCCCCCAATACCATGCGTCCTAATTTTACTCACTAACCTCCTGTGTGGGACTTTATCAAAAGCTTTCTGAAAGTCCAGGTACACTACATCTACTGGATCTCCCTCGTCCATCTTCAGAGTTACATCCTCAAAAAATTCAACAAGATTAGTCAAGCATGATTTCCCCTTCATAAATCCATGCTGACTCTGTCTATCCTGTTACTACTATCCAGATGTGTCGTAATTTCATCCTTTATAATAGACTCCAGCATCTTTCCCACCACTGAGGTCAGACTAACTGGTCTATAATTTCCTGTTTTCTCTCTCCCACCTTTCTTAAAAAGTGGTATAACATTAGCCACCCTCCAATCCTCAGGAACTGATCCCGAATCTATCGAACTCTGGAAAATAATCACCAACGCATCTACGATTTCCCGAGCCACCTCCTTCAGTACCCTGGGATGTAGACCATCAGACCCCCGGGGACTTATCAACCTTCAGACCTAACAGTCTCTCCAACACCAATTCCTGGCAAATATAAATTCCCTTAAGTTCAGGTCCTTCAGCCACTGTTACCTCAGGGAGATTGCTTGTGTCTTCCCCAGTGAACACAGATCTGGAGTACTCATTTAATTCTTCTGCCATTTCTTTGTTCCCCGTAATACATTCCCCTGTTTCTGTCTTCAAGGGCCCAATTTTAGTCCTAACCATTTTTTTGAATTGTACATACTTAAAAAAGCTTTTAATATCCTCCTTTATATTATTGGCCAGTTTACCTTCGTTCCTCATTTTTCCTCTGCGTATTTCCTTCTTAGTAATCCTCTGTTGCTCTTTAAAAGCTTCCCAGTCCTCAGTTTTCCCATTTATCTTTGCTATGTTATACTTTTCTTTTAACTTTATATGTTTCTTAACTTCCCTCGTCAGCCACGGCCGCCCATGCCTCCTTCTGGGATCTTTCTTCCTTTTAGGAATGAACTGATCCTGCAACTTCTGCATTATACACAAAAATATCCGCCACTGTTCCTCCACAGTCATCCCTATTAAGGTATTGCACCATTGAACTATAACCTGGTGTCCTGTGATTCTTAACTTCGGGTCATACATCAGTCTCCTTCTGTTTTGTACATTTTTTTTGTGATTGTTTTATTATTTCTAAGCTAGGATTAGTCCCACTATCTGAGACTTCACTGTACAAAATTCACAGGGCAGCGATCCGAGCACAAAGAGTACCACTACAGAAGGAGCAAAGAGTGGCTGATACTTCCAAGGAAGTGTTGTACTGTCCAAGGGAACAGCTTTTGTTAAGCTGAGGAAACCATTCGGCGATGACTTGGAGAAGGCTAGGCCTTTCTCCTGGAGCCCTGATCATTATCTATTCTCCAGTCGGCATCACAATGACTACCATCTGATTATGGACACATTCCTTGAAACCTCACCTCCCCCCACCTCCTCGCCCCCCCCCCTTTTAACAACAACCACCGCACTGAGAGAGTACTCCATGAGCTGTAAAACATATTGGGTAGGCCTAGGGTCATGAAAAGTGTTAAATAAACGCCCAAGCCTTCTTGAACCCAGTCACCACAAACACCTCGAAAATGAACCGAAAGGAAACTTTACTTCATAATCGTCAGTTGGGATTGAGTTGTATCCTGCGTATGGAAGCAGGGGGGTAATCTCCATCTTGTAGTTCTTTTCATTGTCAAGCGTTGGCCGGAGTTTGACCATCTCCAAGTCGTTTTGATCCGCGTGCTGGGCATCAATGGCTGCCAATTCTAATTTGGAGAGATCGTGAACTATCCCAGCTCCGAATGAGTCACCCACCACATTCACCGACGTCCTCATACGATCGCTGCGAATGCAAAGCAAAATGAAATAAAATAACATTCACCTGCCCGAACAGCAACCCTATTGTTAATTACATTGAGACCAGAATTGAGAAGGTGTGCTGAGCATGAAAAATTATGAAGAGAGCTGTGCCCTGGAGTGTCTATGAGAACTGATTGTTAGACCAGCAGCAACCAACTAAGGAACAGTTTATCCTCAGTTAGGCTGTATTCAGGAGTGAAGCACTTTAATCCAAAAAGAAGGTCCAAAATCCCAACAAAGCAGAGTACAAATGCTGGAGGAGTGAGTTGGTGAGAGAGACTGGATAACTTCACTAAAAGGTGTGATAGGCCTTTAACACTTAAGGAAAGAATTCACGTATTTGAGCTGAAGTGTATTAATGGCTCTTAGTCACTGTCTCACCACCAAGTAGAGAAATGTTCTCTCCTCCTGCCCTGTCAAGTCCTTGCATAATAGTATCATAGAATGGTTACAGCTCACAAGCAGGCCATTCAGTCCATCATCTTGTGCTAGGCAGCACGGTGGCTCAGTAGTTCACCCTCCTGCCACACAGTGCTAGGGGCACGGGGGGCTCTATTCCAGCCTCGGGTGACTCTCCGTGAGGAGTTTGCCCTGGGTGCTTTGGTTTTCTCCCACACTCCGAGGATGTGTAGGTTAGGGTGGATTGGCCATGGGAATTGAAGGAAACTGTAGGTTAATACTTAAGGAAAGAATTCACGTATTTGCATTCCTTTTGAGCAAAAGACGACAACAGGAGAAGTGCCCCAACTACATCTATTAAGGACTGCTTAAATCCAAAGAGTTATATAAAGTTTCTAGAAAAATAAGAAGCCTAAGGACTGTGAATTTAGCAAAGGAGGTTGATCAAGAGGATTAAACTATTGTATGAGTGTAAACTTCAAGGACCATAAAAGTAAACAATAACAGCTTCTAGAAGTATGCAAATAGAAAAGATTTGTCAATAAATGTAGGCCCCTTAAAGTCTGAAATAGGAGAACTGATAAAGGGGAACAAGGAAATGGCAAGACAGGTAAACAATTACTTTAGTTCTGTCCCTCAGGGAAGAAAACACAAATACTTTTCCAGAAACACTGAGACAACAAGGTGTGATGTAACATGGGTGATGTATATCTATTTATATAATTTGTTTTAGAGTTTGGATTTTGAACTAGTGGAAAGCATCCTTTGGTAGATTAATGGTGTTTGATTGATTCACAGGATGAGGGCATCCCTGAGTAGACCAGCATTTGTTGCCCACCCTTAATTACCCAGAGGGCAGTCAAGAGGCAATCACATTGCTGGGGGCCTGGAGTCACATGTAGGCCAGACTGGATAAGGAAGACAGTTTCCTTCAATTCCCATGGCCAATCCACCCTAACTTACACATCCTTGGAGTGTGGGAGAAAACCAAAGCACCCAGGGCAAACTCCTCACGGAGAGTCACCCGAGGCTGAAATAGAGCCCTCGTCCCTGGCACTGTGTGGCAGGAGGGTGAACCACTGAGCCACCGTGCTGCCTAGCACAAGATGATGGACTGAATGGCCTGCTTGTGAGCTGTAACCATTCTATGATACTATTATGCAAGGACTTGACAGGGCAGGAGGAGAGAACATTTCTCTACTTGGTGGTGAGACAGTGACTAAGAGCCATTAATACACTTCAGCTCAAAATACATCCCGTCCCCAGAACCTTGTTGAAAAAGTAATTTCTCCTCAGTTTTATTCAAACTCAGTTAATCAGGAACAAGCTCTTTTGAGCCACTTCTTGACCTTTTCTAAGGGCAGACATCAGCCAATCACAGTGCAGGGGGCCTGGAGTCACATGCAGTCCAGACTGGGTAAGGATGGCAGATTTCCTTCCCTGATTTTTACAATAGTTAAGTAAACACTCCCTGAGCCACCACGATGGAAACCCGCGTGCAATTAATTACATTTTAATGCCGCCCACTTCCACAGCAGGGATCTGATCCCACGTGAGCTCACAGCTGGAGCCTCTGGACGAACTCGAGCAGGGAGATTGTCTTTACGCCACCCTCTCTGCATTTTGCGCCATGTCCCATTCCTATCTCTTTCTCAAAGCTCTGCATTTTTCACTCAAAATCCCCCACCCCCACCCACCCTCACACTTCCCCCACACCTCCCTGAGAACCCCCAGACGCCCTACTTGCCCCTCCTGACCCACCACCTCACCCGCAGAGCCCCCATCTCCCCCAGAACCTGCTAGACCACCCACATCCCGTGAGAGCCCCCAGCCCTCCAACACCCCTGAGACCCCCATAGACTACCCCACCCCCCCATGAAACCCCTCACCACCACCCCAAACTTCCCATACCCCAAGACCTCCACAAACCACCCCACACGCACTGTGAGACCCCCCCCCCAGATGCCACACCTACCCCCAGACCCACACAAACTTCGCCACTCCCACCATCAGGCCCCTCCCCACCCCCCCAGACCCTTACCCCAGAACACAACTGCCAGACCCCCCCACCCAACCTCCGCACATACCCGCCACATCCCCAAGACCACCCCAGACCTCCCACACCCCCTCCCCAGATCACCACCTTCCTCCCAAGACCCAGCATGCACCCACACCTCAAGGCCTCCCCAGACCACCCCATCCCACCCCCCGCGTAAGACCCTCCACCACGACCCTCCCCCAGAGTCCTCCTCCAGAATGATTCCCCCCGATCCCCCAACCTACCCTGCCAGACTCAATCCCCTGCGATGAGACCTCCCCCAGACCTTCCACCTCATCAACTCCCACCCTGCACAAGACCTCCCCCACCCCACCCCAGCTATGGCTACTCACAGGAGCCAGTCAACGGCAATGAGCAGGCTGACGTCCTCAGTAGGAAGGCCCACTGCTGTCAGGATGAGCAGCATGGTCACTAGGCCAGCGCTGGGAATACTGGCTGCTCCCACACTTGCCAAGGTGGCCGTCAGGCTGCGGAGGGAGACAACAGCAAGGAATTACCGCCCAACGCAAGTGCAGAAGGGTTGGCGAAACACACAACAATGGCAGGCTGGGGTGGGGGGGGAAGTGGAGCGGGGGGGTTGGAAGTCTGAAACACACACAGACAGGAAACATTGGAGAAGCTCAGCACTGTTACCTCATAGGGACCCAGGTTCAATTCCAGCCTCGGGCGACTGTTTGTGTGGAGTCTGCTCATTCTCTCCGTGTCTGCGTGAGTTTCCTGCGGGTGCTCAAGTTTCCTCCCACAATCCAAACATGTGTAGATCAGGGTGGATTGGGTGTGGGACTAGCTTAACTTGGGAATATGGTCAATTTGGACTGAAGGATCTGTTTCTGTGCTGTAGGACTGGACCAGTACTTAACGGGAGTATATACAAATGAGAGGGGATTACGTTTAAATATGTAACACCTAGAGAGATGGGATGCAGGGAGGATGTTTTCCCTTGCTTGGAGTCCAGAACTAAGTCTCAGGATACAACAGTAGGCCATGAGCGGACTGAGATGAGGAGAACGTTCTCTCTCAGACAGTGGTGAGCCAGATGAGTGTCCCAGTGTGCGCTGAGGTCCAGTCACTGAATATAATTCATAGAAATTAATGGATTTCTCAAGTGTCAAAGGGTAGTGGAGAGTGAGTGGGAGTGTGACATTAGTGGGGAGTGTCGTCTGTGAACACGGTAAATGGGCTGAAATGCCGACTCCTGCTGCTCGTTTTCAATGTTTCCAGCAAAAGTCTCACAATTCACCACCACCCCTCTAAAACTTACCACACTTTTCAGGGTAGCAAACATATTCTTGGAGTATAGCACTTGGGGTATTATGTTGAGGTTGTACAGTTACATTGGTGAGGCCCCTTCTGGAGTACTGTGTGCAATTCTGGTCACCCTGTTATTGGAGGGATGTCATTAAGCTGGAGAGGATTCAGGTAAGATTTACCAGAATGTTCTAGGAGAAAGTGAGGACTGCAGATGCTGGAGATCAGAGCTGAAAAATGTGTTGCTGGAAAAGCACAGCAGGTCAAGCAGCATCCAAAGAGCAGGAGAATCGACGATTCTCCTGCTCTTTGGATGCTGCCTGACCTGCTGTGCTTTTCCAGCAACACATTTTTCAGCTCTGATCTTCACCATCTGCAGTCCTCACTTTCTCCTGAAGAAGGGCTCATGCCCGAATCGTCGATTCTCCTGCTCTTTGGATGCTGCCTGACCTGCTGTGCTTTTCCAGCAACACATTTTTCAGCTCTTTACCAGAATGTTGCCAGGAATGGAGATATAAAAGCAGACTAGAAAGACTGGGGTCTTTTTCACTGGAGTGTAGGAGGTTGAGGGATGACCTGATCGAGGTTTATAAAATCCTGAGGGGCATAGTTAAAGTGCATACCAAGGGTCGTTTCCCTAGGGTGAGGGAGTTCAAAACTAGGGGGCGTATTCTTAAAGTGAAAGGAAAAAGTTTTCAAAAGGACATGAGGGACAATCTTTTTCTACACTGAGTGGTTCATGTGAGGAATGAACTGCCAGAGAAAGTGATGGATGCAGATACAGTTACAATGTCTAAAAGACACTTGGACAAGTTCATTAACAGGAAAGGTTTGGAGGGATTGGGCCAAGTGCAGGCAGGTGGGACTACATTAGTTTGGGATTATGGTTGGACCGAAGGGTCTGCTTCTGCGTTGTATGACTCTAAGACTCTGAAACAAAATTCCACATTCCCAACTGGGTGAAATTCAGGCACAGGATGAGGGTGCCGCGGGCTGGGCAGGATTTATTGTCCACCCTAAAATGCTCAGAAAGCAGTTGCTAGTCAATCACATCACCTTTCCCGATTTATCTCCTGATCTCCAGCATCTGCAGAGCTCACTTTCTCCTCCCTGCTCTCCTGAATGGGTTGGTTCGGAATTTAAGCTGCCCTGTTGCTCTGAAACAGTGTCACTGTATCAGCTCTATCATCAGGAGCTGATGGTACAGTCAACACAGGGCTCTTATTCCGGAGGGCTAGGTCAATGCTCCGGGGACATGAGCTCAAATCATTCCATTAGGACTAGTCAACTGATAAATCCCAAAATAAAATGAGTCATAGACTGGCAATTTCTAAATTAGACACAAAAATTAAGCAAACCAATTTATGATTATTATTATTGCTAATGGGTTTATATTCTACCTTTATAAATAAATTAAGTTTCAGCAGCTAGGCTTGAACCCACATTGCCAGAGAATTGGTCAGGTTGTTGGAGTGCCATTATTACACAAAACCATTGCAGGACTAAGGCACACAGGTTGCATGGAGTATGGCGCCCATTGGCAAGGGGAATTGTCATCAAGAGGACCATTTACCTGACTGTTATTATCTGCCCAGGGTCCAGTGTGATCCCGTTCATCTGGGCAATGAAGATGGCCGCCACTGCTTCGTACAGCGCTGTCCCATCCATATTTATGGTCGCACCAATGGGCAGCACAAATCGGGTCACCCGCTTGTCAATCTGCAGGTTCTCTTCGAGACAGCGAAAGGTCACAGGCAGCGTACCCGCACTGTATCAGAGAGACAGACAAGGGTTCACTCAGTGTTACTGCACAGATCAGTGACAGAGGAATGCCCAATTCCAACACCCCCTCAGGACAGAGACAGCACAGGGTTGGATACACAGTAATGCTCCCTCTACACTGTCCCCATCAAACGTCATTCCCCCCCCTCCCTGAGGTAAGGGACAGCACAGGGTTGGATACACAGTCAAGCTCCCTCTACATTGCCCCCATCCAACACCCCCTCAGGACAGGGACAGCACAGCCTGAAATACAGAGCAAAGCTCCCTCTACACTGTCTCCATCAAACGTCACCCCCTCTCCCTGAGGTCAGGGACAACACGGGGTTAGATACACAGTAAAACTCCCTCTACTGTCCCCATCAAAGCTCCCCCAAGGCAGGGACAGCACAGGGTTAGATACAGAGTAAAGCTTCCTCTACACTGTCCCCATCAAACACCACCCCCCTCCTGGAGGTCAGGGACAACATGGGGTTAGATACAGAGTGAAGTTACCTCTACATTGTTCCCATCAAACACCCCTCAAGAGTAGGAGTAGCACAGGGTTAGGTACAGAGTAAAGCTTCCTCTACACTGTCCCCACTCAGGAGCAGTGCAACATGGTTGGAGTGAACCACTGGACTGTGCTGCCCTTTGGCCAATTGGGCAGACACAAGAGGTGGGCCCTACCTGGAGGCAGTGCCGAGAGCCGTGATCCAAGCCTGAAATATCCCACCGCAGAAGGTGAGAGGGTTCTTCCTGGTGATGAGGAAGTAGATGCAGGGGAGAATGAAGGCGCCGTGAATAACAAGGCCCACGATCACTGTCACCATGTACATGCCAAGTTGCTGAGCAACCACTTCCAGGTCCTTGATGGCCGCAATCTTCCCGCAGATCAGGGAGGCGATTCCCAAGGGAGAGTACCTGCCAGCACAACACATTCACCCATCAGCACACTCTCCGTCCATCCGGATGGTCTGAAACAAGGTGGGTAAGGATGCTCGAGACAGCAAAGTGGGCCCAGCAGGATTCCTGAGGCCTCCTTTGCTAATGGTGGAGATTCATCAAGGGCCGTGACAACCAATGACCCATCATACCCACGTCTCCGCCTGTACCCTCACCCTCTACGTGTAAGGCATAGTGTTTTGGTTTAAAGCCCCATTGCACAGATTGGAGTATGTATCTTCGGCTGGTCTCAGGGAAGGCTATACAGTTAGAGGCGAAAATGTGCCGCTGGTCAAAGCACACCAGGCAGCATCCAAGGAACAGTTAGAGGTACCACCTTTCCAGAAAGATGCCAAATCAAGTGCCCCTTCTAAGGTAGACTTCAAAGATCTCTTTTGTAATGTATCAAGGAGCAGGAGATGGTATGCTTGGTGTCCAATATTTATTCCTTTTATCAACATCAGTAAAACCCGAAGATGAGGGACAGTGCTGTGTACCCATTTTCTGTTGAGCTCTCCCACATTACAGCAATGACAGATTGACTCCAACTTTCCCTGGCTAGAAAGCACATTGAGATGCCCTGAGACAGAGAAAGCCCTCATCGAGCTGACGAGTTGTGAAATAGCCCTAGTGCACAGGGAGGCTGTTCAGCCCATTATGTCTGTGCATGTTCTCCCCTGGTCTCACTCCCCTGGTCTCTCCCTTCAAATCTTCTCTCTTCAGACAATTATCCAGTTCCCTTTGGAAAGTCACTATTGAGTCTGCCTCCACCTAGGGCAGCACGGTGGCTCGGTGGTTAGCACTGCTACCTCACAGCGCTAGGGGACCCAGGTTCAATCCCAGCCTTGGGCGACTGTCTGTGTGGAGTCTGCACCTTCTCCCTGTGTCTGCGTGGGTTTCCTCCCACAATCCAAAGGTTAGGGTGGATGGGCAATGGGAAATTGTCCATAGTGGCTCAGGGATGTGTTAGTTAGGGTAAATATAGAGTAATAGATTGGGGAATGGGTGTGCGTGGAATATTCTTCGGCAGGTCAGTGTGGACTTGTGGGGGGCGAAGGGTCTGTTTCCACACTGTAGGGATTCTATGACCTATGACTTCACACTAAGTCAGTGCAGTAAAATTACTGACTACGTGCTGTGTAAAAATGGTTTCCCTTGTGTTGCCATCACTTCTTCAGCCAGCCACCTTAAATCCCTGCCCTCCAGTTCTCAACCTTCTTGCCAATGGGAACAGTGTCTCCATATCTACTTCATCCAGAGCCTCCTGATTTTAAACACCTGTCCCAAATTCCCTCAAGGCGAAAAAGGAACAGGAGGAGGCCATTCTGCCCCTCAAACCTTCTCTGACATTCAATGAGATCCTGGCTGACTGTGGCTTTACTCTCTATACCTGCCTTTGGCCCATAACCCTCAATCCTTTCGCTTCACAAAAAAATGATCATCCGTAGATTTAAAATTAACAACTGATCCAGCATCCAGTGCCATTTGTGGAAGAGAGTTCCAATCCTCTCCCACCCTGTGCGTGTGGAAGTGCTTCCTAAAATCTCTCTTGAATGGTCCAGCCTTCATTTGCAAACTTTGCTGCCTCGTTCTGGAACGCCCAAGCAGTGAAAATAGAACTATTTCCCCGTCTTTTCCTGTCAAGGTCTTGAAGACTCCAATCAGATCACCCCTTAACCTTCTCAGTTCTTGTGAAAAATACCCAACTTGCATAATCCTTCCCTATAGTCCAGGTACCATTTTTGTAAACCTCCCTCCAACACTAATATAATCCTTCCCAAGGTGTGATGGCCAGATCTGCTCCCAGTACTCCAAATGGAGTTCAACCAGGGTATTGTGTAACTGCAGCATCACCTCTATGCACTTATACTCCAATCCTCGAGATTAAGGTCCTCAGCTCCGCCAACATCCCCAGGAAATCGGAATTCCAAGCCTTTGCATAAATTCCGGTGATTCTTCAGTGAGCCGTCTCTAAGGGCTGGCTGAACTTTGATGTCCATACTGGGCAAAGTCCACCAGGTGAGGCAGTGCAAATGTTTGTTATAACTTTCTCAATTTTGCACACGATGCTTTTATAAAGCCCAGGATCCCGTACATTTTCATTAACCGTGTTCCTGTCCTGCTCTACCACCTACAATGCAACTCACCCCTCCATTACCACCCCTCTGTGCCTCATTCAGTGACCTTGACACGTGCTCACCAACATCATCTCCTCCCCCCAACAATCCCTGTCTCCCCCCCATTCCCAACCAGGCGCCCCTCCTTGTGGAAATCACCCTTACCACATGATCATCGAAACCAGCTTCATTATGATTTCGTTGAGAACATTGAAGAACTCGGCCATGATATGTGCCCTTTCACCCATCTTCCCCATGGATATCCCAAACGCAATGAAGAAACCAATCAGGCCTAGGGAACAAACGGCAATTTAACAACAGAGTCAAGCTGTTGCGTTACATGTACAAACCGAGAGTCACATTGTCAACAAATTCCGAAGGAACAAGTTGGCAATACCAGGGCATGGCAGGGAGAAACTGGAATGTTGGCCTTTACCTCAAACTATTTGAGCCAGAGGAAATTATATAAAACCTTGGAGAATCAATAACACGTGGGGCTGGAAAAGGCACAGCCGGTCAGGCAGCATCTGAGGGGCAAGAGAATCGACATTTCAGACAGGACCCTTCTTCAGGACTGGAGAGGGGGAAGGGGTTTGAGAGAGAAAGCTAGGTAATTGGTGGGTGAAGGCAGGAGGTGATATTGAGAGGGCTTGGAGAGGCACTGCCTGGAGCACTGTGCACAGTTTGCTCCCCTTATCTCCCTGTCTCCTCAGGGTTCAGTCTGATGGACCTCTATTGAACTCCCTCTACAGCAAGTGCACCCTTCCTCAGAAATGACTCTGTCTCTGTATATTTACAGTGTGTGAGGACCAAGGGCCAGAGGAATCTTCGGTCTGAACGTGACTGCCTTTACTAACACGATCATCTCTGAACAGCACCATGCCCCAAGCATTATATTGTAGCTCAAGGAACGTTATTTAAGATATCACACTGTTGTGAATTGGCAGCAACTGAATCCCGGAGGAAGGGTTACATAAGATGGTAATGCAGGCAGCTCAGAAAAGGTTTGCTGGTCTGATTCCAAATATTGTGGGTGGCACGGTGGCACAGCAGTTAGCACTGCTGCCTCACAACGCCAGAGACCAGGGTTCAATTCCCAACTCAGGCGACTGACTGTGTGGAGTTTGCACGTTCTCCCCGTGTCTGCGTGAGTTTCCTCCGGGTGCTCCGGTTTCCTCCCACAATCACAAAGATGTGCGGGTCAGGTGAATTGGCCATGCTAAATTAGGTAAGGGGTAAATGTAGGGGTATGGGTGGGTTGCGGGTCGGTGTGGACTTGTTGGGCCGAAGGGCCTGTTTCCACACTGTAAGTAATCTAATCTAATATGGAGAGGCTATTCATCAGGAGAGGTTGTGTAGGTTCATTGGAGTTGAGAGAGAGGTGACTTTATCAAAACTTGTAAAATTCTTGGAAGTTGGAGGGGGAGGGCGGAATTTGACAGGGTAGATGTGGAGAACTTGTGGAAGATTCCAAGAAACAGAGGGCATAATCTCAGAATAAGGGATTGTCCATTTAAGAGAATGATAAAGAGGATTTTTTTCATGTCAGGTAGTAAATCCGTGCAATTCTTTATCGCAGATGGTCTGGGTCGATAAATATACTCAAAGCTGAGATATACACGTTTTTATTCTGTAAGGGAATCAAGGGGAGAAAGGCAGGAAAGTAGGGCTGAGGATTAACAGACTTGATAATTATTGAACGGTTGAGCTGAATCGATGGGCTGAACAGCCTGCTTCAGCCCAAACGTCTTATGGTCTTCAAGGGGCAGGTTTGGTGGTCCCACCACATGCAGGCACTGGGAGGTTTAGAACTGTCCCTCCTCATTAGTCCCCAACAGCCCTGGGGCTACAGTGGTTCAGCTCCACGCTCTCCATTGGGAATGGGTAACAAACATTGTCCCAACCAGCGACACCCCTATCCCAAGAAAGGAGAAAACAGAACTTATGTGGTGGCTCTGTGGTTAGCACCGCTGCCTCATAGTGCCAGGGACCTGGGTTCAAACCCACCCTGGGCAACTATCTGTGCATAGTTTGCACGTTGTCCCTGTGTCCTTGTGAGTTCCCTCTGGGTGCTCCCAACAGTCCAAAGATGAGCAGATTTGGGTGAATTAGCCCTGCTCAATTGCCCATGATGTGCAGGTTAGGGTGGATTAGATATGAAAAATGCAGCATTATAGGGTAAGGGGGGAATTGGCCTGGATGAACTGTTCTTCTGAGTGTTGGTGTGGGCTGAATGGCCTGGTCCCACACTGTCGGGATTCTATAGATTCTATATAAATAATGCAGTTTCCTCAGAAAAGGAACATTAGTAATTTTCTCTATGCTTCCAAGCAATTGGAGCACCCAACCATTCATCTACGTGGCCAATGTTCCCTCTCAGCTAAATGGCTTCTAGGATGCTCTGTGCACATGAACTTCGGGATGTCCACACAGCGGCAAGAAAAACGAGAGACAAAGCTTGGCTGTGCCCTCAAGTTACAGCCTCCCCTTATGTCCTTCAATAATAGACAGAAAAATCAAGGTCAAAAGTGCAGTTAACTCATTCTGCACATCTTCAGCATCTTCATCAACAGCGAAGATTCTGCCCATCCAGAAAAGCATCCAAAATGGGGTCACCCCTCTGCAGAATCACGGTATGGAATTAATCAATTTAGAAAGTAAGGGAGCGTGACTCCTACCTAGAACATTCATGCCCCATTTCAGCTCCAGTTGTTTCTTTGTCACAAAGTTCGGCCGGGTGTTGACGGAGAGTAGAGTCCCATTTGGGAAGGAAGCATTCGCTGTGACTGCATGGGTTGAGTTGTCAGACTTGGCGTCATCAGGGAGAGAGACCAGAACCTTCTTTGATACAGTTTGCACCTAATTGACCAAATCAATCCCGTTAGTAAAATGTATTGCAACGCTTTCCAATAACCGCACTTGCTTTATTCCATTAGAAACATGACATTGACAACAGGCACATGCTGGGCTTGTTTAATCTATTCGGGGACCAGATTTTACAATGGTAACCATGGCAACAGCGGAGAGAAAGTAGGCCAATCCAATTGATTGTGTTTTGCAGAAATTCTGTAAATGAAAATAACACATGGCTTAGTTTCACCGATAACTGATGAACAAGGATGATGTGGAATTATTCTTAACAGTCACTCTCAAAGTCAACAATACAACTGATATTATTGTCAATCCATCTTGTACATGTCCATCAATCCACTGTGCATCCAACTCCATGCCTTGCTATTTACAACAATTTGCATTTGTACTGTGCCTTTAAGAGAACAAACCATCCCCAGATGCATTGCTGTTGTCTTTTCTGATGAGACTACAAGGGGACATCAGGAGAAACTAACTTAATAGGAAGATTAGATTTAGATTAGATTACTTACAGTGTGGAAACAGGCCCTTCGGCCCAACAAGTCCACACCGACCCGCCGAAGCGCAACCCACCCATACCCCTACATTTACCCCTTACCTAACACTACGGGCAATTTAGCATGGTCAATTCACCTGACCCGCACATCTTTGGACTGTGGGAGGAAACCGGAGCACGCGGAGGAAACCCACGCAGACACGGGGAGAACGTGCAAACTCCACACAGTCAGTCGCCTGAGTCGGGAATTGAACCCGGGTCTCAGGCGCTGTGAGGCAGCAGTGCTAACCACTGTGCCACCGTGCCGCCCACGACGACAGTGTTTACAGAATGACCAAATGAAACAGAAAGAGATGGAGACAGGAACATTTGAGCTCAGGACCCAGAGAGTTGCCTGAGGGTGGACAGAGTGGTAGTAAGGCTAAGGGAGGGCATTCTAATAATGGTTTCAGGGTCACCGTCACTGGGACTAGTCTGAATTTCAGACTGTCTTACTACATGAAGGTGTTGCAGTGGGAGTGAACCCCCTCCCCACAGCATTAACCTAGGCTTTTGGATAAATCGCTCATGACATGATCACTTTACCACTGCCTCTCTTTATGGATAGATCGATGAATGTTTTCTAAAACCTGACTTGAGAATGTTTAATGAGTGGAATATGCAGCTCCTGATGAAGGGCTTTTGCCCGAAACGTCGATTTCGCTGCTCCTCGGATGCTGCCTGAACTGCTGTGCTCTTCCAGCACCACTGATCCAGAATCTGGTTTCCAGCATCTGCAGTCATTGTTTTTACCTTGTGAGTAGTGTCAGACTGAACCCCACTCCAGAGAGCTGGGTACAGTCGGAGGCTGACCACTACAGTGCAGCTCAGGGAGAGCCTCCAGACTGAAGATCCTGTCTGCAGTGTCCAAGAGATACGATTGCAGCATTTGAGAAAGAGCAGCGAATTTCTCTACAGTATCCTAGCAGACATCCCTCAACAAGTTTCACTAACAATTCATAGATACACAGCACAGAAACACACCCTTCGGACCAACTCATCCATGCCGACAAAATATCCTAAATCAATCTTATCCCATTTGCCAGCATTTATCCCTCCAAACCCTTCCTATTCATATACCCATCCAGGTGCCTTTTAAATGTTGTAATTGTACCAGCCTCCACCACTTATTCTGGCAGCTCATTCCATACATGTACCACCCTCTGTGTGAAAAAGCTGCCCCTTAGGTCTCTTTCATATCTTTCCCCTCTCACCCTAAATCTATGCCCTCTAGTTCTGGACTCTCCCCACCCCAGGGAAAAGACTTTGTCTATTTATCCTATCCATGCCCCTCATGATTTGATAAACCTCTATAAGGTCACCCCTCAGACTCCGACACTCCAGGGAAAACAGCCCCAGCCTATTCAACCTCTCCCAATAGCCCAAACCCTTCAACCCAGAATAGTGCACAACACTAGGGCTTTCCCAAAGTGGGTGAGCTCTGAGGCACCATTGGCCCACTATGTCGTTCTAATCAATTTACAACAATTTTGAGCCTGCTCCGATGCACCCCAATGCAATACCCATCCCTTACCCACACAGGTCTCCACCTCTCATCATCAGCTCTCTATCCCTTACCTACGGTTTCCAGCCCACACTTACAGTTCTCTGCCCCTCACCTACCGGTCTCTGCCCCCCTTATCTACTGGTCCCTACCCCTTACAGACTGGACCCTCCCTTTCACCCATGAGTCTCAATCCCTCAACTATGGGTTCTCATCCCTCACCCACCGGTCCTCACCCCTCAGTGATGGGTCTCTACCCCTCACCTATGGGTCTTTACCCCTTAGCTATGGGTTTCTCACCTACAGGTCTCCGGGTCACCCTCTCCTCTCCACCCTCGGTCTCACTAGCTGTGAAATGTTAACACCTCGAATCAGGATCACAGAGGGAAAAGGTTTGGGAAACTGACTGTCACACTGTGAGAGTTTGTCGATTGGCTTCCAGTCGCTAAAGTACTTCAGTGGTTATACAGCACATTTGAGTATCCAATGGTCATTGGAAAGAGCTTCCTAAACACAAATCCTTCTTTATCCCCAGTCTGGAGGCAGTGCCAGCTCACTACTAGAAATCCAAAAGTCTAGTTAACCTGAACGGAGATTACCTGTTGGAAACATGCTTGAACAAGGTTTTCCGGGAACAGATTCCGTATGAGATCCAGGAAGGCATCCAAACTTGACACTTCGGGATTCCTGGACATCACAGTCATCGGCTTCTTCAGCTTTTGGTTACCGGGATGGATGGCGATCACCAAAACCACACCGAGAGCAGCGGCGATCACCGTGGTGGACATGTAATACACCAAGGCCCGGGAGCCCATCCTCCCACTCGATTTAGCGTCCAGACCAGCGAGGCCTGGAGGGAGAAGGGAACAATGGTCATGAGGTGTGCTGCCTCGTCGTAATTCTTGACAAAATCCTTTCATAACACCATAAAACGTAGCGGTGCAATAGACTGTTCAGCCCATCAAATCTACCCCACCATTCGATGAGATTGTGGCTGATCTGGTAATCCTCGGCCCTACTTTCCTGGCTTTTACCCACAATCCTCAGTTCCCTCCTCCTTAAAAATCTGTCCAACCCAGCCTTGAGTAATCAGAATGATTAGCCTCTGTAGATTCATTAATTCAGAGAATAAATTCCTCCTCATCTCAACCTTAAATGTACTCTTGGATTATGCCATAACACCATAAGAAATAGGAACAGGAGGAGGCCATTCAGCCCCTCGAACCTGCTCCATATTCAGTAGAATCGTGATTCCTGATGAAGGGCTTTTGCCCGAAACATCGATTTCGCTGCACTTTGGATGCTGCCTGAACTGCTGTGCTCTTCCAGCACCACTAATCCAGAATCATGGCTGATCTCACATTCCTCACGTCCACCTTCCTGCTTTTTCCCTGTAACTCTTGATTCCCCGACTGGCCAAAACTCTATCTAGCTCAATATAGACAAGGTCTCTGCCCTCAGAGCTCTCTGTGGTAAGGAGTTCCAAAAACACACAAGCCACTAAGGGAAGAAATTCCTCCTCATCTCAATCTTACATTGGCATCCACTTTCAGGTGAGACTATGCCCTTTGGCCCTTGACCATTCCACAATCATTTCAGCTGCATCATTAGATTCTTCCCGATGCTGACTGACTTACTGTACAAACATGGAAACGTTCAAACTGGGACTGAGAGTAGGCCATTCAGCCCCTTTAATCTACTTTGCCACTGAACGAGACCTTGGCCTCAACTCCACCTTTCCACCCACCCCCAAGAACCATCCTCTCCCCTGTCAGTCAACAATCCCTTGACCTCGACCCGAAAGATAATCTACAGCCCTGTCTCCTTCAGAGTACCACAGACTCACAACCGTCTCAGACAGAGAAAAACTCCTCATCAACTCCATCTTAAATGGGAGCTCCAACACTCTCCCACCTTTTACTGCTGTATTCAGTGTTGACCTTCCAAAGAGACCTTTACTTTGCCCAAGTATCACTGAAGTTGCGAGGTCTCCTTTGGTTTTAGCACCAAAACATCCCGTCACACCTCATCCAATTGGCAGTCAGAATCCTGCCCTGGCTCCTTCCTTGGGAAAGATTCCAGGATGGACGACTGGGGATTAGGGAAGGGGTGCTGCAAATGTGTTGCTGGTCAAAGCACAGCAGGTTAGGCAGCATCTCAGGAATAGAGAATTCGACGTTTCGAGCATAAGCCCTTCATCAGGATGAAGGGCTTATGCTCGAAACGTCGAATTCTCTATTCCTGAGATGCTGCCTAACCTGCTGTGCTTTGACCAGCAACACATTTGCAGCTGTGATCTCCAGCATCTGCAGACCTCATTTTTTACTCGAAGATTAGGGAAGGGGGTCAGTTTTGAGAATAATCTGTTTAAAACAAGACTTCCTTGACAAGTTGGTAGGCTGTCCCTCCCTACCTTTTATCTTAGCCTGCCTGGCACCCTCTCCTCATTCCTGATGAAGGACTCTGGCCCGAAACGTCGAATTTCCTGTTCCTTGGATGCTGCCTGACCTGCTGTGCTTTAACCAGCAACACATTTTCAGCTCTGATCGCCAGCATCTGCAGACCTCACTTTTTACTGTCACTCAGTAAGTACAAATTTGTCCAAAGCAGTTTGATTACTTTGTGTGCTACTGGGGAACGGGGAAGCAGAACTGCACCGAATTTACACCCCGGAAACTGGCCTTTCAGACTGGCTGATGTTTATGCTGCACTAGGGTCACCTTCCACCGAGTACATCTCATCGACAAATCCTTTTCATTTGTTTCTCCTTCACATATATATCACTCTTTCTCTTAAATATATCTGCTATTTGACTCAACTAATTGCTAGGTTAGCGAGTTCCACATTCTGGTCCTGGGTAGTAACATTTCTCGTGATCTATCCAATAAATTTCTTAATGATCATTTTAGATTTATGATCCATAGTTCTGCACAAACAGAACCACATTCTCTACCCCGAGCAATGTTTACCCAATCCCCATTGGCGCACTCCGCCCCGTCCCCGCACTCTCCCCTGCCCCCGTTCGTGCACTCTTCCCCCGTCCCCTTTCGCGCACTCTTCCCCCGTCCCCTTTCGCGCACTCTTCCCCCGTCCCCGTTCGCGCACTCTCCCCCCGTCCCCGTTCGCGCACTCTCCCCCCCTTCCCCGTTCGCGCACTCTCCCCCCCTTCCCTGTTCGCGCACTCTCCCCCCGTCCCTGTTCGCGCACTCTCCCCCCGTCCCCGTTCGCTCACTCTCCCCCCGTCCCCGTTCGCGCACTCTCCCCCCCTTCCCCGTTCGCGCACTCTCCCCCCCTTCCCTGTTCGCGCACTCTCCCCCCGTCCCTGTTCGCGCACTCTCCCCCCGTCCCCGTTCGCTCACTCTCCCCCCGTCCCCGTTCGCGCACTCTCCCCCCCTTCCCCGTTCGCGCACTCTCCCCCCCTTCCCTGTTCGCGCACTCTCCCCCCGTCCCTGTTCGCGCACTCTCCCCCCGTCCCCGTTCGCTCACTCTCCCCCCGTCCCCGTTCGCTCACTCTCCCCCCGTCCCCGTTCGCGCACTCTCCCCCCGTCCCCGTTCGCGCACTCTCCCCCCGTCCCCGTTCGCACACTCTCCCCCCGTCCCCGTTCGCACACTCTCCCCCCGTCCCCGTTCGCACACTCTCCCCCCGTCCCCGTTCGCACACTCTCCCCCCGTCCCCGTTCGCTCACTCTCCCCCCGTCCCCGTTCGCGCACTCTCCCCCCGTCCCCATTCGCGCACTCTCCCCTGTCCCTGTTCTCACACTCTACTCCAGTCTCCATTCTCACACTCTACCCAATCCCCGATCGCACACTCTACCCAGTCCCTGTTCTCGCACTATCCCCCGTTCATGCACTCGCCCCTGTCCCTGTTCGCACACTCTCCCCTGTCCCCGTTCTCAAACTCTATCTGTCTCCATTCTTAAACTCTACCCTGTCCAATCCTTCAATATATTTAAATTAGATCCCTGCTGAATCATACTGTTCTAAGGAGCCTTAGTCTAATCTGCAGTTCCTGATAATTATTTGTTCCATTTATTATCTGTATGTGGATTAATCTGAAAGAGATGAGACTTCCACAAGGATAAAAAGTTTAGAAATGGGCTTTAACTCTCACAACTTCACCCTGCCTTTACCGTGTGGTCGTGGGGGAGTTTACAGATGGATTAACATTCTGACAGTTGACATAGAGTCATTGAGCCATACAGCACAGAAACAGACCCCTCAATTCAATTAGTCCATGCTGACAATAATCCAAACTTGACCCAGGTCCCTTCAATCATTTCTTATTCATGTATTTTCCCAAATATCTTTAAAACATTGCGACTGTACCTGCATCCTCTCGAAGTTCATTCCACACACAAACCACACACGGGGTAAAAGAATTGCCCCTCATATCTTTCTTAAATCTCTCTTCCTCTCCCCTTAAAAATATGTCCCCTTGTCTTGAAAACCCCACTCTAGGGAAAAGCCACCTGCCAGTCACCTTATTTATACCCCTCATGATTTTATAAACCACTGTAAGGTCACCCCCTCAACCTCCTATACTCCAATGAAAAATGTCCTCATCTATCCAGCTTCTCCTGATAACTCAAACCTTTCATTCCCAGCAACACCTTGGTAAATCTCGATTGAATCCTCTCCAGTTTAATAATATCCTTCCCATAACAGGGTGACCAGAACTGGACACAGAATGGGCCTCACCAATGTCTTGTACAACCACAACATGACGTCCCACAGATCAGACACAATTTTCTGAACTGGGAAAGCAGGATTAATGGGCCGAATGGTCTGTTCTTTCTTACGGTCTTACGAGAAATGACACAAATGCCCCACTCGGTATCAACCCAGTTTGGAAATTGTGAGGGAAATCTATGGTTACACGTAACATCTGGGGTTCTAACTTTCTTGGGTTGCTAACTTATTCTTGGAGGTTACATCACATGACCTCTCACCCTTCACCAGCTCGTCAATGACCTTTCCACCCTCTACTCACCATATCCAAAACTTTTCGAATGGAAATTAGGAACGTATGCAATTGCTTTTGTGAACGTCCAAGAGATTTTCCACCCAAGTTACCTCCAACAGTGTCCAGATGTTTAATATTGAATTTTGGAAGCTTCCTGGGAGACTGGGAACTGCAAAATGAAGCCAAAGACTCATAAAGGCTTTGATGACGGATATTCTGGGCATTGGTCCATGCAGTGCCCTAGGGATCCTGTGCACAGGCTCAATGGGCCAAGGGGCCTCTTCTGTGCTGTTGGAATCTATGAGCCTGAGCTACTGAGAGTCAGATCCTTCCTTTCATCTGTCTTTATGGAATCATGAGGGGCACCATTTCACCCATCACACCCAGGTCAGCTTCTCCAGCGAAAGCTTCCTCAAAGTCTCACAACCAAAGCAAACGCAAGATACTACAGATACAGGTAGCCCCCAAATTCAGAAGTTCACTACACGCCACTTCCCTTTTACAACAGACATACATTAGTATCTGTTTTTGCTAACCAAAAGAAATCCAAAGTGGATTTTCACTTTTACGAGAAAAGGCAAAATCTTTCCTGTATAAATTAATGCCATTTTAGCTGGTGAAAGGTTTCATAGGAACACGCAACTTTTTTTTAATAGCAGGGGATACCTATCCAGGAAACCCCAGAAATTGCTGGAGAAATTCAGCAGGTCTCATGGCATCTGTGGAGAACAAAACAGAGTTTAGAACTCTGAGGAGTTCAGTAAGGCGTTCGACAAGGTTCCCCATGGAATACAGGGAGAAATCACCATTTGGATACAGAACTGGCTCAAAGGTAGAAGACAGAGGGTGTTGGTGGAGGGTTGCTTTTCAGACTGGAGGCCTGTGACCAGTGGAGTGCCACAAGGATCAGTGCTGGGCCCTCCACTTTTCATCATTTACATAAATGATTTGGATGTGAGCATAAGAGGTATAGTTAGTAAGTTTGCAAATGACACCAAAAGTAGTGGACAGTGAAGAAGGTTACCTCAGATTACAACAGGATCTTGATCAGATGGGCCAATGG
Source organism: Hemiscyllium ocellatum (assembly GCF_020745735.1). Lineage (NCBI taxonomy): Eukaryota > Metazoa > Chordata > Chondrichthyes > Orectolobiformes > Hemiscylliidae > Hemiscyllium > Hemiscyllium ocellatum. The sequence goes on along the minus strand of NC_083433.1, from coordinate 8,635,356 downwards.
GCTGAGAAGTGGCAGATGGAGTTAAATTCAGATAAATGCGAGGTGCTGCATTTTGGGAAAGCAAATCTTAGCATGACTTATACACTTAATGGTAAGGTCCTAGGGTGTGTTGCCAAGACCTTGGAGTGCAAGTTCATAATTCCTTGAAAATGGAGTTGCAGATAGATAGGATAGTGAGGAAGGTGTTTGGTATGCTTTCCTTTATTGGTCAAAATATTGAGTACAGGAGTTGGGCGGTCATGTTGCGGCTGTACAGGACATTGGTTAGGCCACTGTTGGAATATTGCATGCAATTTTGGTCTCCTTCCTATTGGAAGGATGTTGTGAAACTTGAAAGGGTTCAGAAAAGATTTACAGCATGTTGCTAGGATTGGAGGATTTGAGCTACAGGAAAAGGTTGAATAGGCTGAGGATAAATAGACAAAGTCTTTTCCCTGGGGTGGGGAAGTCCAGAACTAGAGGCCATATGTTTAGGGTGAGATGGGAAAGATTTAAAAGGGACCGAAGGAGCAACCTTTTCATGCAGAGGGTGGTACGGTTATGGAATGAGCTGCCAGAGGAAGTGGTGGAGGCTGGTACAATTGCAACATTTAAAAGGATGGGTATATGAATAGCTGAAAATGTGTTGCTGGAAAAGCGCAGCAGGTCAGGCAGCATTCAAAGAGCAGGAGAATCGACGTTTCGGGCTCATGCCCGAAACATCAATTCTCCTGTTCCTTGGATGCTGCCTGACCTGCTGCGCTTTTCCAGCAACACATTTTCAGCTCTGATCTCAAGCATCTGCAGTCCTCACTTTCTCCTGGGTATATGAATAGGAAGGGTTTGGAGGGATACGGGCCGGGTGCTGGCAAATAGGGCTAGATTAGGTTAGGATATCTGATCGGCACAGATGAGTTGTACTGAAGGGTCTGTATCCGTGCTGTACATCGCCTGGACTGGTGTCGGTTTAATCAGAGGGTCACATACCTCAAGGAGGGGAGAGATTGTGAAGAAGATTCCTTCATAGTAACCTCAGCTGTTGCAGGAATTGAACCCATAGCGTTGGTATCTTCCCACATTACAGACCAGCCATCCGAGCTAACAAACTCCCTGTGATGCATTCTGTTGCTGAATAGCCCACAGCTGAAGCATAATGCAGGTACAGCGAGCGTGGAGCCAGAAGGCAAAGGAGGAGAAAGGCTGATGGAGGCAATGATACGGTGGTATTATCGCTGCACTATTAATCCAGAGACAAGAGTGTGGTTACTGGAAAAGCACAGCCAATCAGGCAACATCCGAGGAGCAGAAGAGTCAACGTTTCGGATGAAGCCCTTCCCCAGGGATGATGATCAGGAAGGATGATTAATCCAGAGACCCAGGAATGTCCTGTGGACCCAAGTTCAAATCACGTCACAGCAGATCGAACTCAATAAAAGAGGAAATCTGGGGTTAAGACAACAGTAAAATAATTACTGATTATTGGTTCACTGAGCTACTTTGGGGTGACCTTACCTCACATTACAATCACGTTGTAGGGTGAGAGAAATAGTTAACATTTCGAGTCAGTATGATTCCTCTTCAGAGTTCTAAATTTTATGGAAGGAAATCCACCTTCCGCACCCAGTCTGGTCTCCCCGTGACTCCAGACCAGCAGGAGAGTGGTCAACTCTCAACTGCCCTCTGGGTAATAAATACTGGCCTGGCCAGCTACATCCACATTTGCAGGAATGAATAACGGAAGAAACAACCATCACGACTTCTCACCTGAGATCAAACTGGAGATGACGAGCGGGAGAATCAGCATCTTGAGCATTCGCATCAGGATGTCACCAGGGAAGGAGACGAGGAGGAGGAAGTTGGGGCCCAGGTCAGGAACCATGCGTAGAAGACAACCAAACACTGCCCCCAGAATGACTCCTGAAGCACAAAAGGTTAAACTAGAATCAGGCTCAGATACAACACAAACTCACAGACCAACAGCTGTAGGAAGGATATTATTAAATGGGAAAGGAGAGAAAAGAAATGATTCACAAGGATGTTACCAAGACCGAAGGGTTGGAGTTATGAGGAGAGGCTGAATAGGCTGGGACTTTTATTCCCTGGAGTGTAGGAGATTGATTACATTAGGTTCGTCTCAACAGTGACACTTGCAATCTTCATTGAACTTTAAATCGCACACCGGGGTGTCAAGATTATTTTAAACACTGAGTTTATTTGGGCTAAAATCTCGAGACAGGAACTTAGAAAATAGGCCATTCGGCCCGCTCTGCCATTCAATGAGATTAGATTCCCTACAGTGTGGAAACAGGCCCTTTGGCCCAACAAGTCCACGCCAACCCTCCGAAGAGTAACCCACCCAGACCCATTTCCCTCCAACTAATGCACCTAACACTACAGGCAATTTAGCATGGCCAATTCACCTGACCTGCACATCTTTGGACTGTGGGAGGAAACCGGAGCACCCGGAGAAAACCCACGCAGACACGGAGAGAATGTGCAAACTCCACACACACAGATGCCCAAGGCGGAGATCGAACCTGGGACCCTGGTGCTATGAGACAGCAGTGCTAACCACCGTGCTGCCCGTTGAGGGGTGACCTTATAGATGTTTACAAAATCATAAGGGGCATGGATAAGGTGAATATCCAAGGTCTTTTCTCCAGTGTGGGTGAGTCTAAAACTAGAGGGCATAGGTTTAGGGTGAGAGAGGAAAGATATAAAAGTGACCCAAGGAGCAACATTTTACATAGAGGATAGTGCGTGTCTGGAATGAGCTGCCAGAGGAAGTGGCAGAGATGGATACAATTGCAACATTTAAAAGGCGTTTGGACAGGGATACGGAAAGGAAAGGTTTAGAGGTGAAATAACTCTATGGTATCCCGTCATCAAGTCATTCTTTATTTACGCAGGCATAGATTATGACACTGACTCTGCTTGCTCAGAGCTGGCTCCTAGAGTGAGCAGAACCCCTGACACTCCTGTTAATATCCGTCAGCCAGGACTCCCTGATTGAACCAGTGTAACACTCCCACTCAGGGAACTCAGAGTCTATGAGATCCACCTGGCTGACCTCGTTACAATCACTACAAGAGGGATATGGACTAAATGCAGGCAAATGGCACTAGTTCTGTTTAGGAAACCTAGTCAACATGGACAGGTTGGGCTGAAGGGTCTGCTTCTGTGCAGTATGACTTTACATGAAAGACCTACATTTGTGGTAGCATATTTTAGCAGCTCAGGCAATTCTAAAGGATGGTAAAGATGTATTTTGAAGTCTCATCGCTGTTATGATACAGGAAACAAAGCAGTCAATTTGCGAACAGCAAGCTCCTTATATAACCGCGTGATAATAACCAGAACGTTTTTTTAAACTAAAACCAATGAAGAGTCCCAGATGGAAGTGTAAGTTCAATTTTTTCCTCCCAATGCTGAATTTGAGGGATATTCTCTGGGGTGACTGCCAGCAGATGTTCCCGACATCTGTAATGATGCTGTAGCTTTCAGAGACGTGTTTGTCCTTTTTTCTTTTAGACAGAGATTAGGGACAGGTGCCGAGCAGTCTCTGAGGAGATAAACACTATTTGAAGCTTAGGGTTTTTAAAATAAATTGGAACAATAGAAGCAGCCTGAGTGGGTGTTGTCAAGCTCTCACAGAACCAGGATTTTCCATTAGCTTGAGGCAGTTGTTGCTAGGGATCTCAGCAGACTTGGAAGTAGTGAATCTCTGCCAGCTGCTACACTCTCTCTCTCTCTCTGAATTGTCTCTCAGAATTGTCTTTTGATGTTCTTTCCTCTTGAATTGAAGAACTGCATGTGAGACATTCTATTATTGAATTTGCCTTTTGCCAAGGGTGTGTTTATGGGATGTTGCTACATTGGAGCAGTTAATTAGTACTGTTTACTGTCTGTATTATTCAGTGAAGTTTTCCAATCGTGTTAGGTTATTCCCAGTTCTTCTTTCTTTTGTTGTATTTTAACTATAGTGTTTGAATAAATTGTGCATTGCTCCAAGTTGTGTAGTTTGATCAATTGAATTGCATCTGGAATATAGCATCTCACATTTACCTTTAAAATAAGAAGAAATTAGGATCTAGGCCACTTTCTTAAAATATTTTGATGAGGTCTGATCTGGTCTGCAACATATTACTCATAAAATCAGAAGTAATTTATTTTCTTTCTGTGTATGAGATATGAGTGACGTTGGCTGGGCCATTTATTGCCTGTCCCTAGTTGCTCTTGAGAAGGGGGTGGTGAGCTGCCTTCTTGAACCGCTGTGGTCCATTTGTAGTCAGGACACCCATAATGCAGTCTGGGAAAGAATTCCAGAAATTTGACCCAGCGACAGTGAAGATACAATATATTTTCAAGTTATGATAGTGAGTGTCTTGGAGGGGAACTTGGACAGGGGTGGGGTTTGTTGAACAGAATTGTATCCATATAATCAGGAGAAAGAATTTCAGCGATTTAGATTAGATTAGATTCTCTACAGTGTGGAAACAGGCCCTTTGGCCCAACCAGTCCACACTGACCCTCCGAAGAGCAACCCACCCAGACCCATTTCCCTCTGACCAATGCAGCTAACACTACGGGCAATTTAGCATGGCCAATTCACCTGGCCTGCACATCTCTGGACTGCGGGAGGAAACAGGAGCACCCGGAGGAAACCCACGCAGACACGGGGAGAACGTGCAATCTCCACACAGACAGTCACCCGAGGCTGGAATTGAACCTGGGACCCTGGTGCTGTGAGGCAGCAGTGCTAACCACTGAGCCACCCTTTAAAACCTTTATAAAGATTTTGTTGTAAATTAGGGTTTAGCACAAACCTGTTTCCACCTTTCCCTTTGGGACCTTTTCCTTGGCCCAGCAGCCTTCCGCTGGGAGGCGACTCTGCCCTTTTCATTTTATTTTACTAAATAACTCCATCTCCCAACATAACATGACAAACGCTGCCGACCTGAGCAATCGGTCAAAAACCATCAGTGAGAGAAAAGGTGAAAACCAGGGAGCTAAATCAAATCTGTCTTGATAAATTCCGCTTATTTCAGTTCCTTCCTCTCTAGCCCATGTCAACCCACCCTCCACATACTCTCGACTTGTGAAGTCCAGTTTTTGAGTTGAGGGATGGCTATTGATCAGGACACCAAGGAGATTTCCAGTTGTTCCCCTCCAACGTGATGCGCGAGGATACTTTCTATTCAGTGATTGGACAGAAAGGCCACATTTTCAGCAAGGCAGTATCCCTGACGCTGTGGTCACCTCTCAGTGCTGCTCAGGGTGTACCTGCCCAGTCCTCAAATCTGGGATTTGTACACACCCTCATCAAAGTGAGTTAAGATTTTGTGTCTTACAAAATAGGGTTTCCTGATAGCGAGGTTGAGAGAAAGCCGCTGCAGAGATCCAATCTGATATTTAGATTTTAAGCCATCTTAATGAACAGCAAAGACACTCATTCCCTCGACGAATTGCGAGAGTGCGTGCGCTTGCACGAGACGGTCAGTCTCAATGACTCTGAGTAGACCATCCTTGCGTCTCTTCAAATGCCAAGCAAAGGTTGATTAAAAAAAAATGCCAACAGCAGTCATCTGAGGGATTAGGCCCTGCTTTAATTTCTTATTTACCTCGGATTTACACAGAAACATTGAATCCCTAATGAAATTCCAATCCCTTCTGATCAAGAAGCAATTTCAGGGCTGTCACAGAGGTTAAAGGAAGCAGGAATTAATGCGGGCTCTCTGACTCAAGTGAAAACATGTGATACTGCCATCAATAATCCGCTCTTAAAGAGCAGATCTAGACTTCAAAGATGCAACATAATCTTCAGCATTAAAAATGGGAGGTATCTGGACACTAACTGAAGTCTCTCAGTCCCCTCTCTAAGGAGATATCTGTACACTGGTGTCTCGCACTCCCTTCTTTCACAGGGAGAAATCTGTACACTGACCTGTGTCTCTCAGTCCCTTCTTTCTCACAGGGAGAAATCTGTACACTGACCTGTGTCTCTCAGTCCCCTCTCTCTCTGAGGAGATATCTGTACACTGACTGGTGTCTCTCAGTCCCCTCTCCCTCATTCAGGGAGATCACTGCACACTAACTGGTGTCTTTCAGTCTCCACTTTCTCACAAAGAAATATTTGTACACTGACCTGTGTCTCAGTCCCCTCTTTCTCACAGGGAGAAATCTGTACACTGACCTGTGTCTCAGTCCCCTCTTTCTCACAGGGAGAAATCTGTACACTGGCCTGTGTCTCTCAGTCCCTTTTTTCTCACAGGGAAATATCTGTATACATTAACTGATGTCTCTCAGTCCCCTCTTTCACAGGGAGATACTGTACACTGACCTGTGTCTCTCAGGTTTCTCCCTCCCCACCTTTTTATGACTGTAGGGATCATGAGGAAAGGTTTTTCTCCACCTGGAGAGGTTGGTGAGTGGCAGGAACTCACTTTCCAGTTTGACAGTGTTGGCAGAAGCCCTCAGCTCATCTTAAAGGGAGCTTTGGTCTGCAATTGTAAGCTGTAAGGCTGCCATGAGGTATTGCAAGTTGGGATGAGAAAGAGTGGGTAGTCAGGTTTTTATCTCAGCCAGCAGTGGGCCGAGTGGCCTTTTTCTGTGCTGTAACGCCTGCATTTTTTTTTGGTTCTAAGCTTGTGGGTTCCAGAAACCAAAGTCCATAAGGCAAGGCAGACCCACCCTGGGCATTACTGAGAGAATGGCGCCATCTTGGGATACATTGCGTTTCAGTTAAGTCATTGAAACCAAGACCCTGGCTCTATGCTTGAGTCGACACAATAGATCCTTTGACATGATTTCGAAAAGAACAGGGAAGCTGTATGTCTCCGATAACCCCCCATCGACAAATCATCGTCGCACTTAGTTGCCTTGAAGTTGACGTTCCTCAGGAGTCTGCCATGGGTCACATGACATGACAGATTGATCGTCAACCAACAGACTTTAGGTCGATGAGGCAGGTTGCCCCATGGGGTAGTGGGATCTGCAGAGCACCCTTTCCTCCATTTTCCTCTCTGGCCTGCCTCATTATAGAGACGCTGTAACTTAAAATAGGGTGGATCTTGGTGAAAGGCGTCTGTGTGGGTTTCCTCCAGGTGTTTGGGTTTCCTCCCACAATCCAAAAATGTGCAGGGTAGGGTGGATTGGCCATGGGAAATTGCCCCGTAGTGCACAGGGATGTGTAGGCTAGGTGGGTTAACCATGGGAAGTGAGGGTTACAGGGATAGGTAGGGAGGTGGGTCTGGGTGGGACGCTCTTTGGAGGGTCTGAGTGAACTAAATGAGCTGAATGGCCATGCTGTAGAGATTCTATAAACTCCACCTTCTTGTCCGCTCTCAATACCCTGTTACTAATTAAAAATCTATCTATCTCCTCCTTATTCTTACTCAATGTCCCAGCATGCACTGCACTCAGCGGAAGTGAACTGCACAGATTCATGACCATTCGAGAGAAGTCCTTCCTCCTCATCTCTGTTTTAAATCTGCCGACCCTTATCCTAAAACTACAACCTTTCCTTCCAGATTGTCCCACAAGGGGAAACATCTGCTCTATATCTACTTTGCTGAAAATGTGTTGCTGGAAAAGCGCAGCAGGTCAGGCAGCATCCAAGGAGCAGGAAATTCGACGTTTCAGGCATAAGCCCTTCATCAGCCCTGATGAAGGGCTTATGCCCGAAATGTCAAATTTCCTGTTCCTTGGATGCTGCCTGACCTGCTATGCTTTTCCAGCAATACATTTTCAGCTCTGGTATCCAGCATCTGCAGACCCCACTTTCTCCTCTATATCTACTTTGTCAATCCCCTTCAGGAAGAGTTAGATCCCTCAGTAAAATCTCTTCCCACCCTTCAGAACAGTATTATATTTTCCATGTTGTAACAACAGTTACGCTTTAGAGGTACTTCGTTGAATAGGAGTCAATTTGGGACATGCAGAGGTTGGAAAAATTGCTCTATAAATGCAACTCCTTTTCATTTTCACTGTAATGCAGCTGAAAACACTACATTTTTTCTCTCTCTACACCGTCCCAACTCCTTACAAAGGTCAAACTCAGTGAGAATGAAGGACTAACAACTCACAGAATGTCACAATTCCACAAACAGCAACTACAATGACAATAAAATCAAACAGGATTAAAGAATCAAACATCCCTGCGTTAAATTTACCTTCTGAGTCAACGCAAACTGCTCCACACTTGAGGAAACCAGAAGTTTAATCCTGCAAACACAAGCTGTTGATTGTGTGATGTAGAGTGGACCAGATACATAACCATGCAAAGTTACCTTTGCCCAACAGGGCTACTCACTCATTCGAGAGAGAGATGATTGGTGGTGGTTTAACCAGAGGGTGATCATACCTCAGTCAAGGGGAAAGGATAAGAAAGACAGCCCTGAAGGGTAATCTCAGCTGGGGCAGGAATTGAACCTATTGGAGTCACTTTGCACTGCAAAAACCAACTGTCCAGCCAAATGAGCTAACCACACCCCAACTATGTACAGGTATAATGGTCATTAAACAGGGCAATGAGCAAACACACACACACACACAATACGGATACACACATAATACACATATACACACACACACTGCAATGAGAAATACTATCTTTTAATAATACTTCCACAGATGAACAAACACACAATACAGATACACACACACACACACGATACAGATACACACACACACTATGGACACACACAGATGCACACTGCATATATACACACACACGCACACACACACAGCAATGAGAAAGATTATCTTTCAAAGAATACTTCCACAAACAAACAAGCACGCGCGCACGCACACACACACACACACACACACACAGACACAATACAGTTACACAGACACACACACGTACACACTATGGATATACACATACACAATACAGTTACACAGACACACACACATACACACTACGGATACACACGCGCACACACACAATACGGATACACACGCGCACACACACAATACGGATACACACGCGCACACACACACACACACAATACGGATACACATGCGCGCACACACACACACACACAATACGATTACACACGCACACACACACACACAATACAGATACACACGCACACACACACAATATGGATACACACACGCACACGCACACACACACACACAATACGGATACACACACACAATACGGATACACACGCGCACACACACACAATACGGATACACACGCGCACGCACCCACAATACGGATACACACGCGCACGCACCCACACACAATACGGATACACACGCACACACACACAATATGGATACACACACGCACACGCACACACACACACACAATACGGATACACACACGCACACACACACAATATGGATACACACACGCACACGCACACACACACACACAATACGGATACACACACACAATACGGATACACACGCACACACACAAACACACCCCTCCAGGATCTAGTTCCAGGAGTCTGGGTGATTTCCATATATGAAAAAAATTTTGAGCTCCGGAGATGGTTCCAAAAGGCTGTTACAACCCCTGGGCCACAAGGGGACTACCATCCACTCAGCAAGGTGAGGGGCAAAAACATGCCCCACTGCATCACCTGCTCTGCTTCATACCCGATTGGAATAAAGAGCGCCATTCATTGATCTAACCCATCTTCACTGTCTGTGTTTAATTTTGAAGGATAACAAGAGCCTAACTGTGACGTTTGGGTCAAACTAATTTGGTTAAGAGGGGGGTCTAACTGGTATCAGAGGTTAACGTGAATCCAAGCCAGGCCCCGAAAGCAAATCTTTCTAACTGAACAGGTTGCAGGATTATCTCTCAACTACACACACAGGCCAGTGTTCCCGACAGTAATGCTTTATAAGTGCTCGAGATACTCCATCAATCAATAACCTCCACATAGATCAATGCAAAACACTGCGGAGGCTGGAAATTGCTGTGTGCAAATTATTGTGTGCAAATTGGCTTGACATGTTCAGCAATGCTGATCTAAAAGAGATGTTATTTTACTCTGCAACCTGGTTTGGTTTAACAAATTAGTGCAAATTAGTGCAACATCGAGGGACTGGTACAGTGTGGTACCCCCTGGGCTGTCTGCCCGGTAGAAGTGTTCACTTTGAATATAAAACTTTGCACAGAGGCTTCTCAGAGTGGAACACAGTGCATAGGGGATAGTTCAATTCCTATCGCACTTCCTGCAGTTTTCAGTTTGAATTGTTTCGCCCTTGGGTCGTATTCCTGACATGTAGTAGATAGAATCACAGAATCCCTACAGTGTGGAAGCAGGCCATTCAGCCCATCAAGTCTAGACCGACCCCAAGAAGAGCACCCCACCCAGGCCCACCCATTCTCTCTAACCTTGCATTTCCCACAGCTAATCCACCCTAACCTGCACATCCCTGGACACTATTGGCAATTTAGCATGGCCAATCCACCCTAATCTGCACATTCCTGGACACTATGGGTAATTTGGCATGGCCAAACAATGCTAACCTGCAGATCCTTGGGTACCATGGGTAATTTAGCATGGCCAACCCTTCCTAACCTTCAGAACCGTGGGCTAATCAAGAGTTTTGATACTTTGAGGCAGCTAAGAGGAACATATTGAACGGTGACAAGCTGAATTTTATTGCGTGACCTGCAACTTTCAACTCAGATTATTCTGTAATATACTTTGACATATTTTAATCTTGGCAGGAACGAGCCCCCCCACACACACCACCCCCCCACCTGGTGTGAGCTGTGGCTCTGTATGCGATGTCTCCACATCAGAAGATTGGGCTTCCACTCCAGTGGCTCACACAGAATATAGCACAGTGAAGGCCCTTTGGCCTCCAATGTTGTGCTGATCTATTATCCTACTCTAAGATCAAACTAACCTACAAACCCTACATTTTACTATCTTCCGTGTGCCTATCCAAGTGTTACTTAAACGTCCCTAATGTATCTGACTCTACTCCCACTGCTGGCAGCGCATTCTTGAGCATGTAACCCAGGCTGATCCACTCCAAAGGGGGACTGCGGAGTGCTGCACTGGCCCCAGTGTTGTCTCTCAGATCAGATATGAATCCAAGTGCCTGTCTGCTCCCCCTTTGCCCTCAGTGGTAGATCCTAGGCCCCAGCTTGAGAAGGAATAAGTGCCCAGTGTCCTGGTCTAACCCTCCATCAACAAATGATCAGGACATTATCACATGGCTGCTCGTGAGAGCTTGCTGGGCACAGGTCCCACTGGGAGGCACTAACTTGGCTGCAGTGTCACTGGACGAGTAATCCAGTGGGATAATCTTGGGACAGGGGTTCGAATCCCACTGAGGCTGCTATTTGAGTTCAGTGAGTAAATCTGGTAACCCGGCTGTCCCTGACTTACAAACACCGCCTTGTACAGGGATGTCATTATCAGGACCTGTATAAACATTTCCTGTGCTCATGAACGGCTGCTTTACGCTGTGTTCCGATGTGCGTACAAATCAACCTGCCAACAGACTCTCGAGCAGAACCAGTCCACAACTCGGGGTCTGTCTGCATGGTGTTCTTGAGGTGCAGGAGTAATGTCTGTCTCTGGGCCAGGAGATCCTAGTTCAAGTCCCATCTGAGCCAGAGGTGTTTCTTAAATTTGCTGAACACGTTGACTGATGTATAAAACTAGGCATCAGTGATGGTTACCATGACAAGGACTAGCAGTTACTTCTGGCTCAGTAATGAGCAGCGTGCTGAACTCTGAACTTGCTTCACAAGTCTCAGTTTAGATGGAAATAGGAATGGGAAAGGAACGCTGACCTTACCAATGACACCTTGTGTAAGAATTAAGGAGAAATAGAAGCAAAGTGCTGGGGGAGCTCAGCAGGTCTGGCAGTGTCTGTGCAGAGAGAAAACAAACCTCTAGAGAATAGTTATTCTGGACCTGGAACTCCGTTTCTCTCTCTACAGATGCTGCCAGACCTGCTGAGTTTCTCCAGCAATTTTGTCTTAAGTTTGGAAAATAAAAGATGCAAAATAATTGGCTGAAAATATGAATAGAGCTTCGAAATCTAAGACACAAAAACAGAAATTGCTGGGGGAGCTCAGCAGGTCTGGCAGCACCTGTGGAGAGAAATCAGAGTTAATGGTTCGACTCCAGTGACCCTTCGTCAGAACTGAGTTCTTTTGATTTTTATTGAGAAATGTAAGTGCTGATAGTGACAAAAAAACCCCCCAGAAAATCCACTTGGGGGACTCAGTAATGAGTTCAGTCATTTTTTAAAGGAGCTAGACACCTTCCTGTATTGTCTTTTAACCACTCTTAGCACACACCCCTAGCCAGGTCATCACATGACACAGCTAATCCATTTTCATTCACTTATGGTCCCCATTAACAGATTTTCTTTGTCTCCATTATCCATTGTTTTTCTCCCTGGGCACCATGTCTACCTATCGATTACCCCCTGACCATCCTTTGTCGCCAACAAATATACCACCTTTTCCCAGTTACTAATAGCCCTGAAGAAGGGTTCACTGGAGTGGAAATGTTAACTGCTTTCTCTCTCCAGACCTGCTGCATTTCTCCGGCAATTTCTGGTTCCGTTTCCAATTGCTTTGTTTTATTTAAGTCTTGATTGTGTGTCGCAGTCCTGTCTCTACCTCTGAGCCAGAGGCTCCGGGTCCAATCCCACACCAGGACTGGATGGAGAAAGGTGAGAGATGATGACATTACCAAATAGGATGATACACCATGGGCAGATGGTGGGGAGCTCTGCTATGTACATGTCTGAGGTGGCATGGGGGAGAGAGAGAGAGAGAAAACGAACCCCCTGGAAATGGTATTTTTGCAATCAGTAGTAAGTGATTCTTGCTTTAATTTACTCATCTGTGGGACTTGGGCATTGCTGGCTGGCCAGCATTAATAGCCTGTCCCTATTTGCCCTTGAGAAGGTGGGGGTGAGCTGCCTTCTTGAATCACTTCAGTCTACTTGCTGTGGGTTGACCCACAGTGATGGTAGGGAGGGAATTCCAGGATTTTGACCCAAAGACTGTGAAGGAACGACAATATATTTCCAAATCAGGGGGGCGAGTGAGTTGGAGGGGAACTTGCAAGTGGTGGTGTTGCCAAGTACCTGCTGCCCTCGCCCTTCTCGATGGAAGTGGTCTTGAGTTTGGAAGGTGCTGTCTAAGGGTCTTTGGTGAGGTAATGAGGAGAGTCAGCTGGACCTCATAGAATCTGAGTTCCCTGATTGAGGTTGTTAATCTGGTCGGATCAGGGAGCCCAGGCTGACATGAAAGGATGAATGTCAGCCATGTTGAAACCCGGACTCAGTGAGATGTAGTGCTACTGTCAAAGGCTATGAATTTACAGTCATAGAGATTTACAGCACGGAACAGACCTTTCGGTCCAACCATTCATGCTGACCAGATATCCCAACTCAATCTAGTCCCACCTGTCAGCACCCAGCCCATATCCCTCCAAACCCTTCCTATTCATATACCTATCCAGATGTCTTTTAAATGTTGCAATTGTACCGGCCTCCACCACTTCCTCTGGAAACTCATTCCATACACGTATCAACCTCTGTTTGAAAAGGTTGCCCCTTACATCTCTTCTATATTTTTCCCCTCTCACCCTAAACCTATGCTCTCGAGTTCTGGACTTCCCCCACCCCAGGGAAAAGACTTTGTCTATTTATCCTGTCATGCCCCTCATGATTTTCTAAACTCTATAAGGTCACCCCTCAATCTCCGACCCTCCAGGGAAAACAGCCCCAGCCTGTTCAACTTCCCCCTATCGTTCATATCCTCCAACCCTGGCATCATCCTTGTAAATCTTTTCTGAACCCCTTCGAGTTTCACAACATCTTTCTGTTAGGAAGGAGACCAGAATTGCACACAATATTCCAACAGTGACCTAACCAATGTCCTGTACAGCCGCAACATGACCTCCCAACTCCTGTACTCAATACTCTGACCAATAAAGGAAAGCATACCAAACACCTTCTTCACTATCCTATCTACCTGCAACTCCACTTTCAAGGAGCTATGAACCTGCACTCCAAGGTCTCTTTGCTCAGTAACACTCCCAAGGTTCTTTGTAAGTAAAAGGACACGGGTGACGAGAAGCCAGCCTCTGAAGAGTTAGGTAAAGAGTCTTACCAAGAATAGTTAGCAAGAGAAGTAGATTTCTTTCCAACCAATTACAATGCTTTGAAAAGGGAGGTTTGGGCAATTCATCCAGGCTGGGGTGACGGTCTGAAATATGTATGTCGGATTGGTTTGTCATCTCTGGAAACACACAGGAAACTGGGCAAAAAAGAAACAATGCAGTGTCATTATCCGCTTAAAACGTAACTCATTCCCCGAGGTGTGATGTTCATAATCCCCATGACCCTGGGTGTAACACTCAGTAACACCCCCCACCCCACTCAGGAACATCCCTCAACCCCCTCTCAGTGTAAACACTCAGTAACATCCCCCACCCTCTCTCAGTGTAACACTCAGTAACTTCCCACACCCCCCTCAGTATAACACTCAGTAACGTCCCCCACCCTCTCTGTATAACACAGTAACATCCCCCAGGCTCTCTCAGTGTAACACTCAGTAATATCCCTCAACCACTCAGTGTAACACTCAGTAACATTACCCCCACCCTCATTCAGTGTAACACTCAGTAACATCCCCCACCCTCTCTCAGTGTAACACTCAGTAACATCCCCCATCCCTCTCTGTGTAACCCCCCACACCCTCCCTCAGTGTAACACTCAGTAACATCCCCCGTCCCTCCCTCAGTGTAACACTCAGTAACATACCCCATCCCTCCCTCTCTCAGTGTAACACTCAGTAACATCCCCACCCTCCCTCAGTGTTACACTCAGTAACATCACCCACCCTCTTCAGTGAAACACACAGTAACATCCCCCACCCTCCATCAGTGTAACACTCAGTAACACCCCCCATCCTCTCTGTGTAACATTCAGTAACATCCCCCACCTTCCCTCAGTGTAACACTCAGTTACATCCCCTATCCCTCCCTCAGTGTAACACTCAGTAACATCCAACACCCCCTTCAGTGTAACACTCAGTAACACCCCCCACCCTCTCTCAGTGTAACACTCAGGTACATCCCCCATCCCTCTCTCAGTGTAACACTCAGGTACATCCCCCATCCCTCTCTCAGTGTAACACTCAGTAACATCCCCCACCCTCCCTCAGTGTAACACTCAGTAACATCCCCCACCCTCCCTCAGTGTAACACTCAGTAACATCCCCCACCCTCCCTCAGTGTAACACTCAGTAACACCCCCCACCCTCTCTCAGTGTAACACTCAGGTACATCCCCCATCCCTCTCTCAGTGTAACACTCAGGTACATCCCCCATCCCTCTCTCAGTGTAACACTCAGGTACATCCCCCATCCCTCTCTCAGTGTAACACTCAGTAACATCCCCCACCCTCCCTCAGTGTAACACTCAGTAACACCCCCCACCCTCTCTCAGTGTAACACTCAGGTACATCCCCCATCCCTCTCTCAGTGTAACACTCAGGTACATCCCCCATCCCTCTCTCAGTGTAACACTCAGTAACATCCCCCACCCTCCCTCAGTGTAACACTCAGTAACATCCCCCACCCTCCCTCAGTGTAACACTCAGTAACACCCCCCACCCTCTCTCAGTGTAACACTCAGGTACATCCCCCATCCCTCTCTCAGTGTAACACTCAGGTACATCCCCCATCCCTCTCTCAGTGTAACACTCAGTAACATCCCCCACCCTCCCTCAGTGTAACACTCAGTAACATCCCCCACCCTCCCTCAGTGTAACACTCAGTAACACCCCCCACCTTCCCTCAGTGTAACACACAGTAACATCCCCCATCCCTCCCTCGGTGTAACACACAGTTACATCCAGAACCCTCTCTCAGTGTAACACACAGTAACATCCTCCACCCTCCCTCAGTAACATCCAACACCCCCTTCAGTGTAACACTCAGTAACATCCAACACCCCCTTCAGTGTAACACTCAGTAACACCCCCCACCCTCTCTCAGTGTAACACTCAGTAACATCCCCCACCCTCCCTCCCTCAATGTAACACTCAGTAACATCCCCCACCTCCCTCAATGTAACACTCAGTAACATTCCCCCATCCCTCTCTCAATGTAACACTCAGTAACATCCCCCACCCTCCCTCAGTGTAACACTCAGTAGCATCCCCCACCTCCCTCAATGTAACACTCAGTAACATTCCCCCATCCCTCTCTCAGTGTAACACTCAGTAACGTCCCCCATCCCTCCCTCAATATAACACTCAGTAACATCCCCCACCTCCCTCAATGTAACACTCAGTAACATTCCCCCATCCCTCTCTCAGTGTAACACTCAGTAACGTCCCCCATCCCTCCCTCAATATAACACTCAGTAACATCCCCCACCCTCTCTCAGTGTAACACTCAGTAACATCCCCCACCTTCCTCAATGTAACACTCAGTAACATCCAACACCCTCTCTCAGTGTAACACTCAGTAACATCCCCCATCCTTCTCTCAATGTAACTCAGTGACACCCCCCAACCCCTTAGTGTAACACTCAGCAACATTCCCCCCACCCACCTCAGTAACATCCTACACCCCTTTCAGTGTAACACTCAATCACATCCCCAACCCAGCTCAGTGTAACACTTAGTAACATTCCCCCACCCAGTGTAACACTCAGTAACATTCCCCCACCCCCCCTCAGTGTAACACTCAGTAACATTCCCCCACCCCTCCCCTCAGTGTAACACTAACATCCCCCAATGCCACTCAGTGTAACACTCAATAAAACTCCCCACCCTCCCTCAGTGTAACACTCAGTAATGTCCCACAACCCCTCAGTGTAACACACAGTAACATCCAGAACCCTCCCTCAGTGTAACACTCAGTAACATACCCCACCCTCCCTCAGTGTAACACTCAGTAATATCCCCCATCCCTCTCTCAGTGTAACACTCAGTAACATCCCCCATCCCTCTCTGTGTAACACTCAGTAACATCCCCCACCCTCTCTCAGTGTAATACTCAGTAACATCCCACAACCCAGCTCACTGTAACGCTCCGTAACTTTCCCCCACTCTCCCTCAGTGCAACACTCAGAAACATCCCCCATCCCTCTCTCAGTGTAACACTCAGAAACATCCCTCAGTGTAACACTCAGTAACATCCCACAACCCCTCAGTGTAGCACACAGTAACATCCAAAACCCTCTCTTAGTAACATCCCCCACCCTCCCTCACTGTAACTCTCAGTAATATCCCCATCCCTCCCTCAGTGTAACACTCAGTAACATTCCCCACCCTCTCTCAGTGTAATACTCAGTTACATCCCACAACCCAGCTCATTGTAACACTCAGTAACCTTCCCCCACCCTCCCTCAGTGTAACACTCAGTAACATCCCCCACCCTCTCTCAGTGTAACACTCAGTAATATCCCCATCCCTCTCTCAGTGTAACACTCAGTAATATCCCCATCCCTCTCTCAGTGTAACCTTCAGTAACATCCCTCACCCTCACTCAGGTGTAATCCTCAGCTACATCCCACAACCCAGCTCATTGTAATACTCAGTAACATCCCCCAACCCCCCTCAGTGTAACACTCAGTAACATTCCCCCCCCTCAGTGTAACACTCTGTAACATTCCCCCCACCCCCTCAGTATGATACTCAGTAAGATTTCCCACTCTAATATTCAATCTGCCACAGAGCCCTAGCCAAGATTTAAACATACCATAACCTCGAATCATTGCATTAAAATCTGAATGCCATTTTTAATTCCCCTGACGGTCCAAGGCAGTGTCAAAATTGACTATTTTGCGTGTTATAAATTGCCATTATCAGACCTGTAGGTGATGATATTTATTTGTTTTTTAAAGCCACAGTAATTTAGTTGTTGAACTACACCTTCATTTATACATTTATACTATTTTATTGAGATATAACTATTCAGGTGCAGAAAGAGATGGCCAAAGCATTCGACGTGAAAACAAATGTGCATTGAAATTGGATGAATTAGATATTTTTATTGGCTGTGATTTTTATTGTTAGCAGGTATTTCTTACAATTTCATGAGAAACAGAAGAATTTAATATTCATGGAGGTTATCCAAATGTAAACAGCTAAATTTAAATGATGTTGATTGTAATAAATCTAGACTATAGTTTCCACTTTAATCCCAGATCAATATTTATTCCACAATAAACATCACTATATCAGGTTTTAAATGAAAAACGAAAGAACTGTGAATGCTGGGAAAGAGAAACGAAAGCAGAAATTGCTGGAGAAACTCAGCAGGTCTGGCAGCCTCTGTGGATAGAAATCAGAGTTAACATTTCGGGTCCAGTGACCTGACTTCATAATCTTTCAGAACAGTTCTGAAGGAAGGTCACTGGACCTGAAAAGTTAACTCTGTTTCTCTCTCCACAGATGCTGCCAGATCTGCTGAGTTTCTCCGGCAATTTCTGTTTCCGTATCACTCAATAAGATTAATTGGGGATTATCGTGTTGTTATTAGTGTGAGCTTTCTGTGTGAAAATTGCATCTTCTACATGGCAACAAAAGCTCGCCTTTAACACGGTATCGTTGGCTGCGAAGCATTGTGCGGTGGCCGGATATGTGTGGTGCTACACAAATGCAATTTCTTTCATTAACCTAAACCTGAGCTGCAGTGATCAACTGCCCACTAATCCCTGGGAATTATGACCAGAGCCACCCCATGTGCTGTCCACTCCCCTCTCCAATGACCCACTCAAACACCCTCACCTACCATCCTGGGACTTCACAGGAAGGCCTTCTTTTTTCCTATAGCAAGAGCCGGGTTAGGATCAGTGGAATGTTGGCTCTGAGTCAGATTGTTCGTGTGTTCAAGACCTGTCCCAGGCACCTACTGGCATCACGGAAACACCTATGTGGTCATAAGCACGCAGTTGCTTTTGGGATCTTCCTGTGCAGAAATGGACTACTGCTTTGATGACATCCTAACATTGATTACACTTCAAAACTGATTCCTTGGCTGTTAAATTGGTTTAGGGGGTCCTATAGATGTGAAAAATGCTATAGGAATGCAATTATGAGATTCAGTTTGTGCAGAGGCACGTCCTTGCTGGGATATATTAATAAGAACTTAATCAATTCGAGTTAATGTAGGCCTTTCGGCCCCATAGAGTCTACTCTCTCATTCAATAAGATCATGGCTGGTCTGACTGTGGCCTCCCCAATACTAACCCTTGACTCCCATGCGGATTAAAAATGTCTCAGTCTTCACTTTATTCAAAGATACTGCCTCCTACTGTCCAAGAAGACTAACAACACAATGAAAGATAACATTCTTCATCATCTGCATTTTAAGTAGGACGTACTTTTTCTTGGAAACTACAGTCAAATTTCTCCCCAAAGTGATTTACACTCAGGGTGAAGTGAGGAAACACCTTTCCGCTCAGGGAATGGTTACAGGGTAGAACGCGCTGCCTGGAAAGGTGGGGGGAGCAAGTTTGATCGAGGCATTTGAGAGAGGGTTGGATAGTTGTTTGGATAAAACAATGTGTAGGGGCTATGGAAGGGGCTGGGGTAAAGGAGGGGATCGTCTCTGGGTAACGCTGCTCAGTTGAAGAGCCGGTGTAGGGACAAGGGGCTGAGCAATCTCCTACAACCTCATGACAATTCTGTGATTCCCGTGGATGGCCCCAGAACCCATCAGCTTTTCAGTTGTGTGAAGGGACCATGAAATAAAGAACAGGCCATTTGGCCCCTCAAGCCTACTTTCCGATTCCAATGGCTGACCATCCAACTCAATATCCAGTTCTCAGTTCCTCCCTTTAGGCTTAATAGCTATATCTAACTCTTTCTTGAAAACATTTAATATTTTGACCTCAACCTCAACCACTTTCTGTGGGGGAGAGTTCCTCAGGCTCCCCACTCCCTGGGTGAGGATGTTTCTCCTCATCTCAGGGTGGTACGGTGGGTCAGTGGTTAACACTGCTGCCTCACAGCGCCAGGGACCCAGGTTCCATTCCCACCTCGGGCAACTGTCTGTGTGGAGTTTGCACATTCTCCCCGTGTCTGCGTGGGTTTCCTCCGGGTGCTCTGGTTTCCTCCCACAGTCCAAAGACGTGCAGGTTAGGGTGAATTGGCCATGCTAAATTGCCCATAGTGTTAGGTGGATTAGTCAGGGGTAAATATAGAGGGGTAGGTTTCTCTTTAGAGGGTCAGTGTGAACTTGTTGGGCCAAAGGGCCTGTTTCCACATTAAATAGCCCATTCCGTATCCTTAACCTGTGACCCATTGTTCTGGACTCCCTGGTCAGGGGGATCATCTTTCTTGCATTTACTCTGTCTAGTCCTGTTCACATTTTTAAATAATCTGACACACGGGATGGTCATAACCGGTCTGGGTTTTGCTTGGTAAACGATGGTTATGATCTGAATAAAAGGATGTTTAAAGACGCAATGAATAATGCATGTTTCTGTTACACAATCTATAGGTAGGATTTAAAAATAAGGCAGACACAAGATATTCAGTTCGACATGAAGGATTTGAACCACGCTGTTAAAGGATGAGTGGATTATTTTCAGAAGCTGAATGTGATCAGATTGGTGACGGAGAGCGAAAGGAGAAGGTACAATGAGACTGGGTACACTTGTGAAGTTGTTATCTAAAGTAAGCTTGAGGTGCAGCATCTGGATCAGTGATGCTGGAAGAGCACAGCAGCTCAGGCAGCATCCAACGAGCAGCGAAATCGACGTTTCGGGCAAAAGCCCTTCATCAGGATGAAGGGCTTTTGCCCGAAACGTCGATTTCGCTGCTCCTTGGATGCTGCCTGAACTGCTGTGCTCTTCCAGCACCACTGATCCAGAATCTGGTTTCCAGCATCTGCAGTCATTGTTTTTACCTTGCGGGTGCAGCAGGCTAGTGGCATATTGGCCTTCAAAGTGAGAGGATTCAAAGAGACTCATCGAATCCCTACAGTGTGGAAGCAGGCCATTTGGCCCACACTAATCCTCCAAAGAGTATCCCTCCCCTACTCTATCCCTGTAACCCTGCATTTCCCAAGGCCAATCCACCCTAACCTGCACATCTTTGGAAACCCACGCAGAAGCAGGGAGAATGGGCAAACTCCACACAAACGGTCATGCGAGGGGAGAATTGATCCCAGATCCCTGGTGCTGTGAGGCAGCAGTGTTAATCACTGAGCCACCTTCTTGCAACAGGGGGTGTCTTGTTGCAATTGTACAGGGGCTTGATCAGATCACATCTGGAGTATTCTGCACAGTTATGGTCTCATTATCTGAGCAAGGATGCGCTGGCTGTGGAGGTAATGCAAGAAAGGTTTACCAGACTGACTTCAGAGATGGTGTGAGTATTATACAGGGATTGATTCCACAGTGGATTGGTTAGGATTATATTCACGAGAGTGGGGAGTCAGGTGATCGCATAGAAACCTATAAAATTCCAGCAGGTCTGGGCAGGAAAGAAGGTTCCTGTTGACACGGGAGTCCAGTATCTAGGGTCACAGTTTATACATAGCGTGTAGACCTTTAAAGAGTGAGATGATGAGTCATTTCTTCATCCAGATAGTGACGAACCAGTGAAATTCTCCATCACAGAAAGTGGTTGAGAAGAAAGTATGGAGTATTTTCAAGAAGGAGTTAGATAAAGCTCTTAGAGCTAAAGGGATCAAAGCGATTGAGGAGAAGGTGGGAACAGGGGACTGTGTGGGATGATCAGCCACCAGCCTATTGAATGGGTCACAGTCCTGGAACTCCCTCTCTAAGAGCATTGTGGGTCTACCCACAGCACACAGACTGCAGTGGTTCCAGAAGGCAGCTCACCCTCACCATCTCAAGCGGGGGCAACTAGGAACAGGCAATAAATGCTGGGCCAGCCCATAACACCACATTCCAGGAGTGAATAAAAATGAAGCTAATTCTGAGGATTCTAATTTCCAGGGAAACTAATTCTGCCTTGAAGAGCGACAAGTCAAGAAGATTTTTATTTTCTTCAATGGCTATCTTGCCATAAAAATGAAATGGTTAAGTAGGCTCCTCAAGAATGAGTTGCTTTCAAAATGGGAGATTTCCTACGCATATCTGCAGCATCAGAAGTCAGGCCTGCCTTAATCAGTTCCTGATAAGGATTAGCAACACAAGCAGAAAACCAAGGGTAGCATCTGGGATAGGGATGAGACCACTGATCCTCATTGAGCAGGCTTTCATATCCCTCCTGATATGTCTGTTTAATAATCTGCAAACTAATCCGAGCCGCTGCAGCTCTGAATGGGACTGTCAATAGTCCGGACCTTTGGTTCTGCTGAGAACACCAAGAGATTTCTCAAGATTGATAAGCAGTAACGCAGAGATTCGGATTTACCGTCAGAAACCTGGCTCAAGACTATGGGACCCGAAAGACAACAAAACTACAGTCACTGGGGCTGATAGATGGCATTACTGTACCAACCCCCTTTACTGAAGTTTCCAACTGCATCCTATATTTCAAAATCAAGAGACTAAACCCTAATGGAGAACGCAATAAGAATTGTGCGTCCCTAATTTCCTGTCTATCAAATGGAAAAGTTGTTGATCTCAGTACAAGTGCATTACTTTATCTACAGTAGACACATAAAGTGGCAACATCCTAAATCAGAAGGATATGTGTAATGGGAAAGCTTTGTGTAATGGGAAAGCTTTGTGTAATGGGAAGGCTTTGTGTAATGGGAAAGCTTTGTGTAATGGGAAAGCTTTGTGTAATGGGAAAGCTTTGTGTAATGGGAAGGGTATGTGTAATGGGAAGGCTTTGTGTAATGGGAAGGGTATGTGTAATGGGAAGGGTATGTGTAATGGGAAGGGTATGTGTAATGGGAAGGGTATGTGTAATGGGAAGGGTATGTTTAATGGGAAGGATAAGTGTAATGGGAAGAATTTGTGCAATGGGAAGGGTATGTGTAATGGGAAGGCTTTGTGTAATGAGAAGGATATGTGTAATGGGAAGGATTTGTGTAATGGGAAGGGTATGTGTAATGGGAAGGATATATGTAATGGGAAGGATTTGTGTACTGGGAGGTTAATCTCTGGAAACATGCATCAGAAACAGAAATCTTTCTGGGTCTCAGTCAATACTCCTTGTTCCCTGCTAGGATTGTCTATTGAGACAGATTGTCAGGTTCATGTTATTTCAACACAAAAATTCCAAAGTTCATGTTTGCTCATATTTTAACTTCCTGTGTTCACGTTGAATTACATTTTAACTGACTTACTTCATGTTAAGCCATCTTTAAAAGTCCAATGTTAATTTTAATCTGTGTATTGCTGTTAGATTGGAGAAACTGAGAAGCCAAATGTTAGACACACTTCTTTCAGATTGCAGTCACACAGTGTGGAAACAGGCCATTGAGTCCACACTGACCTTCCGAAGAGTATCCCACCAGACCCACCCCATCCTTCTAACCCTGCCATTCCCATGGCTAATCCATATAACCAGCACATCCCCAGGCACTGTGGGACAATTTAGCATGGCCAATCCACCCTGACCTGCACACCTTTGGACTGTGGGAGGAAACCCATGCAGACACAAGGAGAATGTGCAAACTCCACACAGACAGTCGCCTGAGGGCTGAATTGAACTCAGGTCCCTGGTGCTGTGAGGCGGCAGTGCAAGCCATTGAGCCACCATGCCAAACACCCCCCCACCCTACCCCATTAGTTATGGGGTTGCATGTTACAAACATACTTGACCCAACAAACATGTTCTCAATCTGCTCCTATCCAGAACCACAAATGAATTCCCAACTAATGCTCATCACCCACACACTGTGAAACACAATTAATGTACACTTGACATTTGGTACGATCATTTTTTTTCTCTCACATGTTCAGCCCATTTGTCATGTTTTAAAATGAACATGTATCTGTTAAGTCATAGAATCCCTACAGTTTGAAGCAGGCCATTCAGCCCATCAAGTTAACACCAACCCTCCAAAGAGCATCCCACCCTATCCAAGGTTTAATGATAATTAATATTTTCATGTTCATGTTAAGTGATAATTTAATGCTTTAGATTCATGTTAAATTGTCTTTCACTATATTCATCTTGTTATACCTCAATGCCTAAAAGGTCTTGTTAAATCAAATTTTAAATTATTACGTTTATGGTACATTACTTTTACCATATGCATCCTCAATCAGATTTAAAATTCCTAAATTACCGTTAAACATTATTTGAAATGATTACATTCTCATTAAGCTGTGTTTTACTACATGCCTATTAAGTCACATTTAGAATCCCAACTTGCTGTTAAATCAGTTTTCTATCACATTCGTGTTAATTCATACTTAGAATTCTTAAGCTTTTGTTAAGTCTATTTAACTTTGCACAATCATTTACTTATAAATACAGTGAGGTTTTAATCCCTTCAAGACAAATAATCAAACATTACTTTTACCCATTCTCATTGTCCCCAATTCTTATAACTGTTTGGTGGTTAGATTTATGCCACTGCGAGGGGCTGTATATTATAATCAGAAATCAACAGCTGAAAAATAAAATCAGAAATACTGAGCTGCAAAAGCCAAACACAGAATGATGGGCAAAGTCTCAGCAAGCCCAAGAAGTGAGTGGATATCTCAAATAGAGCCCATTCGGATCCTGTGCCTCACTTTCCCCACGTTTTACCTCCCTCCCTTTCTCTCTATCCCCTCCTCCACCATGGATCCCTCTCCCACCTTCTAAATCCAACCCTTTCCCTTCCAGATCCTGACCCAGCTTCTTCACGGTTTCATCCACAGCCCTTACTGATGTTTGTGGACAGCACAGTCATTTCCGCCTCTTTTAGCCGAACCCAAGTTTGAGGAGGCGCCGTCTGGAAGGGAGACCTGTCCCATTTCACCCCTTCAGCCCGTCCTTGGTTTGACAACCTTCCCAAAGGCAGGGCATTCCTGGTCTATCCGAGAGGTTTAGTTAAGGACATATGCCCTTGTCCTTCTCTCAGTCCAAATTGGCACAAATCACCATAAAGGAGAATAAACAAACTCACCTCTGCAATTCCTAAATTATCTGCAGCACGCTACATTCCAGATGTGAGGGCAAGTGGAGGACAATTTCAACATCAAGTAACTGTCAGTACTTGCGTCAGTCAACACACGTTCAAATAATTTAATCCAAATCAACTCGGATGGGAGCCAAGATCTCTCTCCTTTTTCCAAATAAAAACACACAGCTCTCTGTCGATGGGTTTTGAAAAAGGCTATTCTGCCCTTGGGCAGTCCAAACCAATCAATAATTGTCTGGACAAAATTAGAAACAAAGGGAAAATTTAATTGGGTGTTCCAGGTTTGACTGTGTGCGAGATAGAATGAGAATAACAGCGAGAGAGGCACACAGGCGAAGACGAAAATAAATGAGAGGATGGAAAAGATACTGACTGGGGAGGCAGATGGATACAGTTGATGAACAAGGGATTAGATGGGATGATTAAACCACTGTGTGTACAGATTAAGGAAACAATGCCATGGGGCACACATCATGTGTGTGGATTGTGTGTGAAAATGTGCATGAGATCCATTCAGGCCATCAACAGAAATGAGAAACCTCCCCAGAAAAAAGTTCTGAGTTTGTAGTGAGGGGGCAACAGACGAGGATAATGTGGAACTGCACGACAGAGAGGTGACATCAGACCAAAAAGGTGGAACTGACTGGAGGGGAGCTGGTCAGTGAAGACATAAATAGACAGTAGGAACCTGAGATTTAGTGAGATGCTGCGATGGGGAGCTTAGTCAAGTCACCATAGCCTTACCAGACACAAGGACTGCTCTCTCATTAGAGAGAGAGACAACTGGTGGTGGTTTAACCTAAAGGTCACCACACCTCAGGCAAAGGGAAGAGGCTGAACAGGAGAATCCTTCAAGATAATCTCAGCCAATAATGGGAATTGAACCCACTTTGTTACCACAATATTGCTTTGCAAGCTGCTAGTCCAGCCAACTGAGTGAAACCACATTTACGAGGATACTGCTGGGGTTGGAGGGTTTGAGCTATAGGGAGAGGCTGGATAGATTAGATTAGATTACTCACAGTGTGGAAACAGGCCCTTCGGCCCAACAAGTCCACACCGACCCGCCAAAGCGCAACCCACTCAGACCCATTCCCCTACATTAGCCCCTTCAGCTAACACTATGGGCAATTTAGCATGGCCAATTCACCAAACCTGCACATCTTTGGACTGTGAGAGGAAACCCACACAGACACGGGGAGAATGTGCAAACTCCACGCAGTCCGTCACCTGAGGCAGGAATTGAACCCAGGTCTCTGGCGCTATGAGGCAGCAATGCTAACCACTGTGCCACCGTGCCACCCACAGCTAGGGCTGTTTTCCCTGGAGCATCAGAGGCTGAGTGCTGACCTTATAGAGGTTTATAAAATCATGAGGGAGATGGATCGGGTGAATAGCCAAAGTCTTTTTCCGAGGGTAGGGGAGTCCAGAACTAGAGGACACAGGTTTAAGATTTAAAAGGGACCTAAGGGACAACTTTTTCACTCAGAGAATGATGCGTGTATGGAATGAACTGCCAGAGGAAGTGGTGGAGGCTGGTACAATTGCAACGTTTAAAAGGCATCTGAATGGATATATGAATAGGAAGAGTTTAGAGAGATATGGGCCAAATGCTGGCTAATGGGACTAGACTAGGGTGGGATATCTGGTTGGCATGGACGAATATAACCAAGAGGTCTGTTTCCATGCTGTAAATCTCTGACTCTGTGACTCCCCTAAGTTAAGTAATAACTGCATAGGAAACAACCCATCTCTATCGTTGCTCTTATTTATTAATTCCGGGGATCTGGGTATTGGTGGCCAGGTCAGTATTAATCAGCCATCCCTAAATGCCCTTGAAAAGATGGTAATGAGCCACCTTCTTCAACTATTGCAGCCCGTATAGTGGAGGAAGAGTAACGCATTTCCAACTCTGGATCGTGTGCATCTTTGAGGGGAAGGGGAGGTGTTACAAAACGATCACCGCCTGGCATTTATGCCCCAAACAATACCCACCCCTTACCAGCCTGTCCCTGGCTATTCCCAAGTGTGGGCAGCGACTGCCCCAGGTATCTGAGGAGTTGTAAATGGGACTGAACAGAGTGCAATCACCAGTGAACATTACACCCCACCCTTACAGCAATGATAGGTCATCGATGAGGCCTAGAATACTATCCTGAGGAATCTGGTTCTTTTTTTGGACAACCTGCCAGTCACATGTTTCATTGAAAGCAGAGTTATTGATTATCACAGCGATCAATGAGTTTACAACAAATCCAGACATAATGACTGTTCTTTCAAATTGTTTTTCTCCTGTTGCGTAGACCTCGTTCAAGGTTCACATGCAGCAGTAGGTTCTGAAATGTAGAAACATAGAAAATAAGGGCAGGAGGAGGCCATTCAACCCATCTTGCCTGCTCTGCCTATCAATATTATCACGGCAGGTCATTTAATTCAATACATTAATGTAAAATATGACACGGCTGAGGCAACACAATGGCTCAGTAGTTAGCACTGCTGCCTCACAGCACCAGTGATCCAAGTTCGATTCCACCCTCGGGCAACTTGCATGTTCTCCCTGCATCTGCATGGGTTTCCTCCCACAGTGCAAAGATGTGCAGGTCAGGGTGGATTGGCCGTGCAAAATTGCTCCATAGTGTCCAGGGATTTGCAGGTTAGGTGGATCAGCCATGGGGAAATGCAGAGGGACAGGGTGGGTCTGGGTGGGATGCTCACCAGAGGTTGGTGTGGGTTTAACAGCCTCCTTCCACACCGCAGGGCTTCCTGATGACTGATTGTAGGCCTCTGAAGTCCGCAAGAAAGAGAACATCAGGCCAGAACCAATATGTCAAAAGGGAGGTTTTAGCCATTACGCTCGAGAGCTAGACATTGAGACCCTGTATAATGTATAGATGTACATGAAGGAGTGTCACATAAGGAACCTTGCTTAGAGATAAGGACCAAGCCATCTCAGGGCTATGTGTAGGGCCCTTCAGCCTAAGATACTCCTGATCTGTACCTCAATGTGCATGGCGCAGTGTTAAAGCACACGATCATGTGTGACAACACTGCAGCTTTGAGAGGTGTCCATCATCCTAGTTTTTCTGTTATGAAGAGAGTTTGAGACTGAGGAGCAGAGTGGTCTTCTCAAAGCTGATAAAGTAAGCATTGGGTTTTTCTTTAAGTGGGAACCACAGAAGCAGCCTGAAGGGGTGGGGTCAAGCCCCCACAGAACCAGGACTTTAATTTAACTTTCTATAACTTTGGGTTTGGAAGCTGGTAAGCATCTCTCCCAACTACAGCAAAATGCTTGAGTTCTCTTTCTCTCGCTCTGTTTTCTCCTTTCTCCTCTGCTTTTAGAACATTTCAGCGAGTACAGGCCCTTCGGCCCTCGATGTTGTGCCGACCTGTGAAAATAATCTGAAGCCCATCCCACCTACACTATTCCATTCTCATCCATATGTCTCTCCAATGATCATTTAAATGCCCTTAAAGTTGGTGAGTCTATTACTGTTGCAGGCAGTGCATTCCACGCCCCTATTTACTCTGAGTAAAGAAACTACCTCTGATATCTGTCTTACATCTATCACCCCTCAATTTGAAGCTATGTCCCCTTGTGCTAGCCATTACTATCTCATTGTCCACCCTGTATAATCCTCTGATTATCTTATATTGTCTCAATTAAGTCACCTCTCAATCTTCTTCTCTCTAACAAAAATAGCCTCAAGTCCCTCAACCTTTCCTCATAAGACCTTCCCTCTATACCAGGCAATATCCTAGTAAATCTCCTCTGCACACTTTCCAAAGCTTCCACATCCTTCCTATAATGCGATGACCAGAACTGTACACAATACTCCAGGCTGCACCAGAGTTTTGTACAGCTGCAGCATGACCTCATGGCTCCAAAACTCGATCCCTCTCCCAATAAAAGCTAACACACCTTAACATTCTTAACAGCTCTATCAACCTGGGTGGCAACTTTGAGGGATCTATGGACATATAATTTTACAGAAAGTGAGCAAACCAGACCTTTTGGCTAACAATTCAATGTCGGTCTGGGTCAGTGAGGAAAGGGGAAATAATGGTGGCAATAGTGCAGCTCTTATAATTGCTGAAAATGCAGTTAGAATCATTGGAAATGGCTATCATTGCAAATGAAGCAGCTTGAATTAGAGATAATGGCAAGAGAAAAGAAAATGAAACAGTTTGGATTATAATTAAAATTACGACTAAGGCCGTTATGATTATGATTACGACTAAGGTCAGTCCAGTTGTGGATAGTGATGAAGGATGTTGTGGGTTACAGGGGGACGTAGATAGCTGCAGAGCTGGGCTGAGAGACGGCAAATGGAGTTTAATGCGGAAAAGTGTGAGGTGCTTCACTTTGGAGGGAGTAACAGGAATGCAGAGTACTGGGCTAATGGTAAGATTCTTGTTAGTGTAGATGAGCAGAAAAGATCTTGGCGTCTAGGTGCATAGATTCTTGAAAGTTGCCACCCAGATTGATAGGGTTATTAAGAAGCCATACAGTGTGTTAGCTTTTATTGGTAAAGGGGTTAAGTTTCGGAGCCATGAGGTCATGCTGCAGCTGTACAAAACTCTGGTGTGGTCACACTTGGAGTATTACGTACAGTTCTGGTCACCACATTATAGGAAGGATGTGGAGGCTTTGGAAAGGGTTCCAAGCAGATTTACGAGGATGTTGCCTGGAATGGAGGGAAGGTCTTACGAGGAAAGGTTGATGGAACTGAGGCTGTTTTTGTTAGAGAGAAGAAGGTTGAAAGGTGACTTAATTGAGACAGATAAGATAATCAGAGGGTTAGATCAGATGGACAGTGAGAGCCTTTTTCCTTGGATGATGATGGCTTGCACGAGGGGACATAGCTTTAAATTGAGGGGTGATAGATATAGGACAGATTTCAGAGGTAACTTTATTCAGAGAGTAGTAGGGGTGTGGAACGTACTGCCTGCAACAGTAGTAGACTCGCCAACTTTAAGAGCAGTTAAATGGTCATTGGATAGGCATATGGACACGGATGGAGTAGTGTAGATTAGATGGGCTTCAGATTGGTTTCACAGGTCAGCATAACATCGAAGGCCGAAGGGCCTGTACTGCGCTGTTATGTTCTATGTTCTATACTACACAAGGCACACCCTGTTTAAATCAACCAGATGCAATATCCAAAATAAAAACAGGCACCAACACTCACTGCCTTTGAGCCTAATACTGCTAAAGGCAATGTGGAATTTGAGATGTTGATCCGGGATATAATGGACCAGACCAAACCCCCTCAAAACATGTTGAGGAGATAACCTAGACTCCAACTTATTCCTATTTTAAAGGCGAGGCAATTCGATTGGTTAAACTACCAATCCCGAAGCAAAACACACTTTCTTCATACATTATAGCTAAAATACGCATAAAAGAAAGAAGAAATTGGAATAATTATAACTATTGGTAAACTTAACAGAATAACAGATTATTTAGCTACTGAACAGCAGCTGTTCTAGTATAGCAACATCCCATAATCACCCCTTGGCAAAACCAAACACAGTAAAACAGATTGTCTCACAGGTAATTCTCCAGTCCAGGAGGAAGGATAAAAACTGAGAGTGAGTGAGGGACCTCTGGTGTTTTGTTGCAGCATGGAGAGATGTTTAGCAGCTTCCCAAGCTGAAAATGTGTTGCTGGAAAAGCGCAGCAGGTCAGGCAGCAGCCAAGGAACAGGAAATTCGACGTTTTGGGCATAAGCCCTTCATCAGGAATCCTGAAGAAGGGCTCATGCCTGAAACGTCGATTCTCCTGCTCCTTGGATGCTGCCTGACCTGCTGCGCTTTTCCAGCAACACTTTTTCAGCTCTGATCTCCAGCATCTGCAGACCTCACTTTTTCCCAGCAGCTTCCCAACCCCAACAACTAATGAAAGTTAAACTAAAGTCCAGGTTCGGTGGGAGTTTGACCCCACCCCTTCCATTGTTCCAATTTTAAAAATAACCTAAGACCTCACAAGAAGTTCACTTTATTGACTTTGAGCATACTGCTCCTTCCCTCTGTCTCAACCTCCCTGACAAAGAACACCCCTGAAAGCCGTAGTGTCACAAACGCAGTGGGTACTGTAGATCCAAATCCCCCAGTTCATCCCAAGCTCCACTGAGTGCATGTTGCATCTCACATTCTTCATGTTGTGGGATCCCACCATGTTACTTTCGAAAGGAAATCGATCCGATTTGCATTTTGACTAATCCCGCCAAGCTGCTGCCAGAGACAGATTGTGTTCCCAGGCGGGGTGGGGGTGGGGCTCAGCAATGTGCTGCGTTGGAGGGGAGTTGAGATGGGAAACCTCACAACCTTTGCTAAGGAATTAGATCAGCAAGTGGAAGTATCCTAACATCCAAGCCTGCGGGAAAGTAGGACTAGTGTCAGTCGTAGTATATTTGTTTTGGCCGTACAGTCTCAATGGGCTGAAGGGTCTCTTTTGTACTGGATGATTCAATAATTCACCATTCACTCACTGAAATGATGTCAGGATGTTGTAAGTTCAAGTTCCACTCTAGAGATTGGAATATAAGGTCTACAGGGAGCAAGGGCAGCACTGGGGGGTTACAGTACTATTGAAGGATGAGATTACAGACTGAGGTCAATTAGCAGTTGGATACTAAATATATTGGGTTGTAATTTTGAAAAGCAGGAGAGTTTTTCCTGGTTTCTGGCCCATATTTATCCCTGAACCAGCGTCAAAAACATGATCAGGATAGAGTCTGCGGAAGCTGGCACTTGCTTCCCCCTCTTCCTACATTACAAACTGTTGTGTGAGTCTTAAGGTGTGAGGCGCTATACAAATGAAAGGTTCTCTCTTTCTCACAAATTGACTGTTGCCAGTGCTCTGCCTTTTAGCAGAGATCAACTCGATCTCCCTCATGGGGGTTGGGAAGCAAGACACGGATCTGTCTTGTGCTGTTGGCAACATCTAGCCAGTTGAGCCCCTCCCCGTCCCTGCTCAACACGCTGCCCCAAGTAGACACCGTTTGCAATGGGAGCGTGCACTATTTAACCTGCATGTTGCAGCCTGGAGCACTTTACAGTGCATTGGAAGGATTTACACTTTGCTGTTTGGGGACATTATGAACACACTTTCATTAGCTGACAAGCCCTGGAGTAGGACTTGAACCTGTAACCTCTGGCCCAGGGCAAGGCTACCTCCACATCTGTGGTAAAACTTCCCTCGTTCTTTGATTCTGTAGTCATGATTTGGAGATGCCAGTGTTGGACTGGGGTGTACAAAGTTAAAAATCATACAACACCTAGGTTATAGTCCAACAGGTTTAATTGGAAGCACTAGCTTTCGGAGTGTGGCTGAAGGAGTGGCGCTCCGAAAGCTAGTGCTTCCAATTAAGAGCTGAAAATGTGTTGCTGGAAAAGCGCAGCAGGTCAGGCAGCATCCAAGGAACAGGAAATTCGACGTTTCGGGCATAAGCCCTTCTTCAGGAAAGAAGGGCTTATGCCCGAAACGTCGAATCTCCTGTTCCTTGGATGCTGCCTGACCTGCTGTGCTTTAACCAGCAACACATTTTCAGCTCTGATCGCCAGCATCTGCAGACCTCATTTTCTCCTCCTGCTTCCAATGAAACCTGTTGGACTATAACCTGGTGTTGTGTGATTTTTAACTTGGATTCAATAAATACTTTGAGCTCTTTGAAGTTCGTGAAACGATTGTCATCACCTGAAAACACCACTAGGTGTCCTAAACGAGACGTTTCAATCTGAATCTATTCAATGGAAAACCCGATTAATGTAACTGCACTCACAAAGGAATATAATGCTTTTCATGACCAGATGTAGCTTTCAAAGTGTTTTACAGCCAATGAAGCCCTCCACTGTTTTTATTTCAAAATACACTTTATTTATAAAAATGTCTTTATAGACAGACGCAGTCCCTTTTGTACAGTTTGATACAGCAGCATATGAAGAAACAAACAAACATTGGAATGTGACTCTATCCAAGAAACCAAAGTAATTTCTTACTTACACAGAACTATATTTAATATGCATTTGAAGCACTGGGGGAGGGTCTGATAATTGAACAGTCCCCCATTTAACTTCAGCAGAAAGACCTCAGATGGTGGCCTTTCCCCACTGTGTCTCGGTGGGAGCTGCTCCAGGCCTTAGTCCGTCCCTCAGCACATGGTCCTGGACCTTGGAAAGTGTCAGTCTGCAACACTCGGTTGAGGTCAACTCCTTGCTCTCGAATACCAACAAGTTTCGGACAGACCAAAGAGCGACTTCCACCGAGTTGATGGTCCTCCAGGCGCGGTCAATGTTTGTCTCGGTATGTGCGTCGTTACAGAACGTAGAGCACAGAATTCGGCGTTACAGAGCTGCTGAGGAGGAACCTCAACACAAACCACTGCATCGTCCTCCAGACTTCTGTTGCAAAGGCACATTCCAGAAGGAGCCTTTGTTGTCCCAAAACAGAGAATCTGTTCTTGTGACACTGACTGAAGAGCAGGTATTGATCAAGCCACCAGGGATGAATTCTCTTGTTTTTCAACACTTAACACTCCAATAGTATCTACCTTCACACACCCACACTATTCCTGTAGCACCCTGTTGCCTTGACTTGTCTGTGTTTGAGTCTGTGCATGTATGCAAGACCAAGGAGATTATTTAATTACTTTTGAGGTTATTGAGAAAACCTGATGAAAGTCTCTTTTGTTCTGAAATACATGGAGAAAGGAGAAGTAAAATTGATAGTTTTATCGCTTGAGGTATTGCTGCGTCATTGAATTACCTTCCCACCGAGTTGTAGCAATCACATAGGCATACACTTTTTAAACGTTCTGTCACAGAGTCATCGAGTCATACAGCACAGAAACAGACCCTTCAGTCCATCTCATCCATGCTGACCAGATATCCCAAACTGACCTAGTCCCACTTGCCAGTATCCAACCCATATCCCTTTAAACCCTTCCTATTCATATACTCGTCCAGGTGCCTCGTAAATGCTGTAACTATACCAGCTTCCACCACTTCCTCTGGCAGCTCATTCCATACACGCACCACCCTCTGCATGAAAAAGTTACTCCTCTTTCCCACTCACCTCAAAACATTTCCCTCTGGTTTTGGATTTCCTTACCTTGGGAAAAAGACCTTGACCCTTCACCCTATCAATGCCCCTCATGGTTTTATAAACTTTGAGAGGGTCACCCCTCAGCGTCTGACGCTCCAGGGAAAATAGCCCCAACCTATTCAGCCTCTCCCTATAACTCAAACCTTCCTATCTTGGCAACACCCTTTTCTGAACCCTTTCAAGTTTAACAACATCCTGCCTATAGAAGGATGACCAGAGTTGTATTGAGTATTAGATTAGATTACGTACAGTGTGGAAACAGGCCCTTCGGCCCAACAAGTCCACACCGACCTGCTGAAGCACAACCCACCCATACTCCGACATTTACCCCTTACCTAACACTACGGGCAACTTAGCATGGCCAATTCACCTGACCCTGGGAGCACCCGGAGAAAACCCACGCAGACACAGGGAGAATGTGCAAACTCCACACAGTCAGTCGCCTGAGGCGGGAATTGAACCCGGGTCTCTGGTGCTGTGAGGCAGCAGTGCTAACCACTGTGCCACCGTGCCGCCCACGGTACCTATTCCAAAGGTAGCCTCACCAACGTCCTACACAGCCGCCACATGGCGTCCCAACTCCTATACTCAATGTTCTGGCCAATAAAGGCAAGCATACCGAATGCCTTCTTCACTATCCTGTCTACCTGTGACTCAATTTTCAAGAAACAGCAGGCAGGTCTCGTATAAAGCGTCTTTTGGCAGCACGATTTGGCTGAAGAATTTGGGAATGGTATTTTCGAGAACACTGACCTCTGTTCAAAATAGCGCAATTCCAGCAGTGATCATTTCGCACGCTTCATTCTGCATTTGGGCAGCTGCCATCCGAGATGTGAGAGCTCCAGGCCTATACTCTGAGCAGCTTCATCTCCAACGTTAAATGAATGAATGTTCATTGCTCTCCCTCTGAGCCAAGAATATTCTTATACAGGAATTATACATGTCCCGTATAACTCCTGCAGGATTGCATTACTCTTACACATACCATTTGTCTTTCTAATTTATTCTTGTACCTGCCTATCATACAATCTAAACAAACCTCCCGGAAACAATCAGGAGACGATCAACCACAGCCATCCACTTCTGGAACCGCAACTGAACCTGAAGGTGATGATGATGACGACCTTCTGTCCATGCATTAGCAATATTTATTTCAATGTAATGTGTTAAATTTACTTTTGTTTCATTAATAAATATGGTTTAAACCTTCATTGAGGCTGTGCCATACTTTGTGTTAGGCTTTTGGGTGAGTTTTGAGTGATTGTGAGTCTTTTGTTGGTCTGCCCCTAGCCCCACTTTTCCCATCGGCCCCATTATTTCTATTAAGTGATTTTCTATTAAGCGAGGTTTTGTTGAAATGCATTACCTTCCTGCAGGGTTGTAGCAATCACATAGGCATGCACTTTGTCAACGTCATCGAGTCGTACAGCACAGAAACAGACCCTTCAGTCCAACTCGTCCATAGGAGAATTACCTGTGTGCACCTGCACCCCTAGATCTCTGTTCAACAACACTCCCCAGGGCCCTACTATTAACTGCACAAGTCCTGCCCTGGTTTTCCTTACCAAAGTGTAACACCTCGCATTTATCTGAATCCATCTGCTACTCCTCCAAAGCTTGTGAATTTGTCCAAAGGACTGAGTCATTGCTCAGTCTCTGGGCACTAAGTGGCTCCAAGGAGTTCAGGGATGGGATAGGCATACAGAATTGAGTTTTGAGGTCAGCCATGATCACAAGGAATGATGGGAGATACTAGATAAACTGAATGGCTGACTCCTGTTCCTAAGTCTATATTCATATTTCTCCCATCATCATCTGCTGCCTTGCTGCAGGCAATAAACTGAGATTGTGCAAATGAGAACAGGAATTTGCCATTCGGCCCTTCCATTTTCCAACTTGATCACGGCTGATCTTCTACAACAACATAATTTTCTCATTCTAACACTCTGATATCCTGTATATCTGGGAACCTGTCAACTCCTGTCTTAGATACAATCAGTGACGTAGCCTCTGGGGTAGAGAATTCCACTGGTTTCCTCCCATCTAACTGAAGCAAGTTCTCACCTGTGCCCAGAGTCACCCACTCCTAACTCCTTCCCGCCAAACCCTGGGGTGAATTTGTAAGCTTGCCTTCCATAAAGGCAAAAGAGAGGACTTTCACAAGGGCAACTCCAGTGATCAAGATGAGAAGCGAAAGTTCACAAGCAACACATACGAGATCAAGTGTTCAAACCGGGCTTGAGTTAATATCAAATCAGTAATAAATAAAACCATGACAGAGAAAACAAACAAAGGTTCAGAGTTAAGGAGGTAATAATTGAGCAAATAGGAATGGACAGAAATTGTTGATGGCATCCAAAGGGTAAGTTTCTCAGAGAAAGAATGTGTTGGAAAGGAGAGAGCTGGAGGGACATTGCATGTATAATAAAGGAGGCAGGGCAACGTCCCCAAAGTGGAAGGTTAATGATGTATTTCAAAGAGGGAGAAGTATAATACAGCAGGAAAGGACCCTGTCTGCCGACAAATGAATCTCAGAATCCTTATTGTGCAGGAAGTACATTCAGCCCATTGATTCTGCACCAACCCTTTGAACAGCATCCCACTCAGACTCAGCCACCTACCCACAACTCTGCATTTCCCATGGCTACCCCACCCTAGCCTGCACATCCCTGGGCACTATGGGACAATTTAGCATGGCCAGTCCAGCCCAACCTGCACATCTTTGGATGGAATCCGGAGAATGTGCAAACTCCACACAGGCAGTCACCTGAGGTGGGAGTTGGACCCGGGTCCCTGGCTCTGTGAGGCAGCGGTGCGCACCACCACAGGTGATGGGATGACAATCCATTCCAGAATCTTCAGTAATTGAAGTTTGAACTCCCAGGCCACTGCAGTGAGCAGAACCCTGAGCAAAAAGGGATTGTTCCTTCTCAAGTTTGTTGGAGTTGCTACAAATGTAGTGAAGAGAGAGGAAAAAAGTAAAGGTGTTTTGGTTGAAGATCAAGATTCATCCAATCAGCTTTCTAAATTGTGGTCAGGCAGGTAGACTGCTTTAGAGAGAAAGGAAAGTGCTGTCTATATTATTCACTATTCCTCTTACATCCAATTATTTCTTTTCTGTTGCATGTTATTTCAGCAAAGGATGCATGGCATTGGGCATGTTTTTTCTTTGTTTATTTGTTCAAAAGTTGCCCACATGACCCTAACTCTGGGTTTAACATTGACTCCTATGGGAAATCAGGCCTCGCTTAAAGTTGTTTCATTTAAAGTACTCATTTCCAGGAACACAGCCACAGTTTTAAGTGAAGCCTACCTATAATCCACTTTAATAGCATATCAATTTCTCATGGAGGCTAAAGGTCATCCCATACAAATGTGTCTTCCCTTGTTGTATTCTCAAAAGGTTAAGGCAGGTTGAGGATTGCAGAGCGTTCTTTGTAGAAACATAGAAATATATCTCACAACCTTTAAAAATACATGGGTGAGCAGTTGGAATGTCCTAACATTTGAGGTTATGAGCCAATCGCTGGAAATTGAGATTAGTGCTTCTGGGCGGTGCTGTGGCTCAGTGGTTAGCACTGCTGACTCACAGCATCAGGGTCCCAGGTTCGATTCTAGCCTCGGGTGACTGTCTGTGTGGGTTTCCTCCGGGTGCTCCGGTTTCCTCCCACAATCCAGAGATGTGCAGATCAGGTGAATTGGCCAGGCTAAATTGCCCCATTGTGTTAGGTGCATTAGTCAGAGGGAAATGGGTCTGGGTGGGTTAGTCTTCAGAGGGTCGGTGTGGACTGATTGGGCCGAAGGGCCAGTTTCCTCACTGTAGGGAATCTAATCATATGACTTTCAAATTGGAAAGGGAGAAGACCATTCAGCCCTTTGAGTCTGTGCCAGTATTCAATATGATTGTGGCTGTTCATCCAACTTAGTCCTCTGTTCCTGCTTTCTCCCTATACCTTTTGATCCCTTTAGCCCTAAGAACTATATCTAACTCCTTCTTGAAAGCACTCAATGTTTTGGCCTCAGCCACTTTCTGCGGGAAAGAATTCCACAGACCCCAACACTCTCTGTGTGAAGATATTTCCCCTCTTTCTCCTCATCTTAGCCCTACCCCATATCGTTAGACCGCGATCCCTGGTCCTGGACACCTTAGTCAGGGGATCATCCTTCATGCGTTTACCCTGTCCAGTCCTGTTTATATTTTAACAGAGCATAACATGTGAGATGGAAATAACTGGCTCAGAATTTGCTTGGTCAACAATAATTAACATCTGAATAAAAGGAAGTTTGAAGAGGCAATGAATAATATACATTTTTGTTACACAATCTATCGCTAAGATCTAAAAATAAGGCAGACACAAGACGCCGTGCAACTTGACGTGAAGGATTTGAGCCTTGCTGTTAAAAGCTGAGTGGATTATTTTCAAAGTTGAGAAAAGGCAGCCGAGGGGCATAAACTCAATCTGGCCAAAATTCAGGTCCTTGGTTTTGCATAATGAAAATAGTCGTGAAAAAAGAGGTGGTGATGTGAAACATGAAAAAGCACTGACCATTAGCGGTCATGTGTAAGAGACAGTGACCTCAGGATGGTATTAGTGACGGATGTATTTACACAGGACAGTATTAGTTACAATGTCCTGGACTGTGGGGGGAAACTGGAGCACCTGGAGGAAACCCACCCAGACACGGGGAGAATGTGCAAACTCCACACAGACAGTCGCCCGAGGCTGGAATCAAACCTGGGTCCCTGACGCTGTGAGGCAGCAGTGCTAACCACTGAGCCACCATACCATACCTAGGTGGGTTTCCCCCTGGTGCTCTGGTTTCCTCCCAAAATCCAAAGATGTGCAGGTTAGGCATGCTAAATTGCCCATAGTGTTCAGTGATGTAAAGGTTAGGTGCATTAGTCAGGGGTAAATGTAGAGTAATGGGGAATGGGCTTGGGTGGGTTACTCTTTGGAGGATTGGTGTGGAGTTGTTAGGCCATATGGCCTGATTTCAGACTGTAGGGATTCAAGATGGCGGCAGTCTGAAAAGTCTTCTGTGTTGGGCTCGGTGCCATACGCCAGGCAAGGTGGGCTCCTATCCCCACCCAACTGGCCACCCCTGAGGAAAACATTTAGTGTAGAGCACCTGGAGCCCTTTAAATTAAGATTTTGAGGTTCTGGAGTTGAAATGAAGAGGACTAAAGGAAAGGGAGCTAGGGGAGCGCAGTAGGCCGGGCACTCCCCTTCTTGTGTCAGGCACACCCATAACCGTTGCTTCGACTCCCATGGCGACTCCTTCATGGTCAGTCGAGCAGCGGCACGGTGGCACAGTGGTTAGCCCTGCTGCCTCACAGCGCCAGAGACCCGGGTTCAATTCCTGCCTCAGGCGACTGACTGTGTGGAGTTTGCATGTTCTCCCCGTGTCTGCGTGGGTTTCCTCCGGGTGCTCCGGTTTCCTCCCACAATCCAAAGATGTGCGGGGTCAGGTGAATTGGCCATGCTAAATTGCCCGTAGTGTTAGGTAAGGGGTAAATGTAGGGGTATGGGTGGGTTGCGCTTCGGCGGGTTAGTGAGGGCTTGTTGGCCCGAAGGGCCTGTTTCCACACTGTAAGTAATCTAATCTAATCTACTCATGGAGTTTTCAAAACTCCGTGAAAAAATCAAGGAAGCGCTGGAACCAATTGCTGCCATGTTAACAAAGCAGGAGCAGGTGAGCTGGACCTTGGATCTGTGTGTGGAAACGGTTGAGCGAAGGATTCGGAGACCACGACGGAGAGCACCAAGGGACGGGTCCAAATCTTGGAAGGCCAGGTTCGGGCCTTGCTGGGACAAGTAGATGACTTTGAAAGGTCGGAGAAAAAGCTTACAGGTCGTGGGTCTTCAGGAGCGTGAGGAGGGCGAGAGCCTGGCTGAATTTCTCAAGGGGTGGCTCCCAGAGTTGCTGGGGCTGGAGATCGAGTCGGGCCGGCTGAGTGTGGAATGGGCCCACTGGATCACAATGCACAGGTCCGGCTGGGATCAGCGTCCCCGCCCAGTCCTAGTGCAACTCCAGCGCTATAAAGAAAAGCAGTTAACAGTAGAAACCTCCAGAAGAGGAGGTTGTGGGCGGCACGGTGGCACAGTGGTTAGCACTGCTGCCTCACAGCGCCAGAGACCTGGGTTCAATTCCCGACTCAGGTGACTGACTGTGTGGAGTTTGCACGTTCTCCCCGTGTCTGCGTGGGTTTCCTCTGGGTGCTCCGGTTTCCTCCCACAATCCAAAGATGTGCGGGTCAGGTGAATTGGCCATGCTAAGTTGCCCGTAGTGTTAGGTAAAGGGGTAAATGTAGGGATATGGGTGGGTTGCACTTCGGCAGGTCAGTGTGGACTTGTTGGGCCGAAGGGCCTGTTTCCACACTGTAAGTAATCTAATATAATCTAAAGACTGGGAAGAGATCAACAGGCTCTGGTATATCAAGGTTTAAGACTAATATTTTTCCAAGACTTTTCTGGGTGTGTAATTAAGAAAAGGAAAACTTTTGATGATGTAAAGAAAAAATTAAGAAACTTAAATATTGGATATTGTCTGAGGCAATATTATGTTTAAATTATGAATCTATCTACAACTTTGACTTGGTGGAAAAAGCAAAAGAATTTTTGAACTCACTGAAATAATAGACTTAGACCTACGGGGAAAGAGGAAACGTGTTTGCGGACAATCTTCTCTCCCTTTGTTCTTTTCCCTGTCATGGCGTCGCGTCTTATAGGCTTGGTATTACTCTGGTGTAAAATCTGATGTTTTATATTACATCCGTTTGGTAGTTATCTGTTATTTTACTGTCCTGTTTTTCTGAGTGAGAGGTGGTTACTTCTTTGGTGTAATGATGTGTGGGGTTGAGATGTGGAGGAGGAGGGGTGGGTGTCCATTGTTAACTTGTAGCAGTGTAGATAATATGTTTTTTCCCCATTGCTTGGGTTTGGGGTTTGCCTTAACTGGAAGGTGCCAAGACGGCTGTAAGGTTGGGAATGTATGCCCCCTGTCGGCAAAGGGGGAGATCTCTGGAGATTTGTGGTTTTTGGGTTGATTTGTTCAAGTTAGGAGTAGAGGTTAGTTTCTTGGTTTTGGTAGCATTTGTAGGAATAGTCTTTAGATTTGATAAAGTCTGTTTTCTCTCCACTCATTGCACATTGAATGGGCTTCTCCCTCTCGGGGGGGACGTGGGCTGTGGTGTGCGGTCATGGCTAGCATTCAGGTAGGGCACCTGGAATATAAAGGGGAGCCATTCCCCCATTAAAAGGAAAAAGGTGCTTTCAAATCTTAGGAAGGAAAGGGTTGACATCACGCAGTTGCAAGAGACACATTTGACCAATGGGAAACATCTGAAGTTACAGCTGGGGTGGGGGGGTTACAATAGGGCATTCTTTTCCTCCTTTAATTCCAAAAGCAGAGGAGTGGCCATATTGGTACGAAAGAACCTCCCATTTCAGGTGACAGATCAAATCAAGGATGGATATGGACGGTTCGTCAGTCTCTAGGCTCTGGTACACAGAGGAGAGTGTGGTATCCTGAACATTTACTGTCCCCCTGCGCATCCTCTCAAATTTTTAGGTGACACAGTCTCTAAATTAATGGGTCTGGGGGTGCGCCATACAATGATAGGAGGAGACTTTAATCGTCTCATGGACGCTGGGGTTGACAGGATGCCAAGGGACTGTCAGATACAGCTCTGCAGTCTGGACAGTTAGTGGACTTGTGTGAGGAGTTGGGGCTAGTGGATGTGTGGAGGTGTCTCCACCTAATGGTAGGGATTTTACCTTTTACTCCAATCCACACAAGTGCTACACAAGAATCGACATGTTCTTTGTTCTGTTGGATTGTTTGGACTAGGTGTTGGTCTGCAGGATTGGCAGCACAGCTATCTCGGACCATGTGGATTTTGGATATCCAGTATATTTGGATATTAAGATAAAAGATAGTGGAGTAGGCACGCGACACCGGTGCATGGATCCATTTCTGTTGAATGATGAAAACTTTGTCCAGGACATTACAAGAGACCTCAAAGCTTTTTGGGACATCAGTTAGGGTATGGCTTTGGGAGACCACCAAAGCATTCTTAAGGAGTGTGATTATTTCATACTTGACAACAAGAAGGAGACAGAGAGGAGAGCAGCAGCTGATGCTTAAGGCCCGGCTGAAGGCAGCCGAGTTGGCATCTTATACCAGACCTTCTGTGGTCAAATTGCAACAAGTCATGGTTCTCTGGGCTGCTCTGGACTCAGCGCTCACACAAGAGGCAAAGACAGGGGTCTACTTTGCAAAGCAAAGGATGTTTGAATACGGGGATAAGCCAGGTAGATACCTGGCTAGTAAGAACAGTGCTCCGTAGTCCATTGTGTCTATCAGGGAGACAACTGGCAATGAGCTGAAAAAGATTAATGCCAAATTTTGGGAATTCTCTGCAGAATTATACTGGTTGGAGGGCTGTGGGAATGGAGTAGTGGGAATAGAATCCTTTTTTGAAAACTTGGATCTCTCCAGTATAAATGCAGATCAGGCCTCCCTTTTAAATGCACCTCTGAGAGTAGAGGTGGTGCAAGAAGGGGTAAGGTACATGGTCCAGACGGGTTCCTGAGTGAATTTTACAAGGAGTTTATACATGTTAGCTGAACCATTGCCGGAGATGTATAGTCATTTGTATAGCCAGGACGGTCTTCTGCCCTCTCTTAGTGAGGCTAATATCTCTCTTATCTTAAAGAAAGGGAAAGACCCTGAGGATTGCGCATCGTATAGGCCCATCTCATTGTTGAATATGGGTTTTAAAATCCTATCTAATGTGTTGGCTCTGAGGTTGGAGAAGGTGTTGTCCATTATTACAAAAGAGGACCAGATGGGTTTTCTCTATCTGGGAATTTTTATTGTCCCTTACTTCCGGCAGGTGTGTGGAGCTAACTTTGTGCAGCTGTTTGAGACTAAAGCAGGACCCGCAGTGATGGGCAGGACTACCATATCATGGCTCGGCCATATAGCCTTGATTAGGATGAATGTTCTCCCTTGGTTGCTATATCCTATGGGGATGCTCCCATTGTAATTACCCAAACAGGTGCTGCAGAGGTTTGTGGGATGGTTTGGATCATTTATTTGGTGCCGTAGGTCCCTAATTAAATTTACCAAGTTGCAACTTCTGCAGGATATGGGGGGGGGGGGGAGGGGGGGGAACCTCCCAGATCTGAAGAGATACCAAGTAGGCGCCCTACTGTCATATGCAGGGGAATGGGTGCATAATGACTCAAAGTCAATATGGCTTGATGTAGAGGCCTCGCAAGCGAGATGTCCCCTCATCAACTTACTGTTCATGGATAAGATGAGATCTGTGGTTGAACACTGTGAGAGTCTGATTATCATAAATACAGTGAAAGCATAGAGGATAATGTGGCATTTTGCTTAAGATTTTGTCATTCACCCCATTAGTGGGAGCCCCAGGATTTAGACCAGGGCCAATGCACTCCAGGTTCAGAGCATGGGAGGGTATGGGAATCTCCTGTCGGGGAGATTTATTCCAGGGAGAGGTCTAATGTCTTTCAGCCAATTAGGTCAGAAATACGGAATCCCTAAAAGGGACCTTATCTGATAGTTTCAGGTTAGGCAGTACATACAGAAGAAGACCACACACTTAGCTCAACCCTACAAGTCAGATATAGAATGAACAGTGGTCCGATGAGGGGGAGCTCTCTCAGTTAGTATCATATATCATCTGCAAAGAGGGAATACCTTGGGATGTGGAGAGACTCCATGGGATCTTGAATCAGGAGTTAGGGGAAGAAATCCCATCAGAAACATGGGAGGATATATGGGGGAATGGAAAGAAAGTTTCAATATGCAACAAGGCACAAGCGACGTGATTGAAGACCTTCCCCATATGGCACCAGAGAGGTGAGCAAAGCTAAAGGAAGGATTTTCTCCGAAATGTTCCAAATGTAAAATCAGCATAGGCACACTCACGGATTCACGGATTCACGGATACTGGGGGGGCCATAGTGAAAGAGCTTGAGAGGAGCCTGGGAATTGAAGTTAAGGTGGATCCGGTAACCGTTCTTTTGGGTCTATCGAATCGGCCCACTCTGAGTGAGCGGGGGAAGCGGTTATTTAATATTCTTACACAATGTGTGAGAAAGAACATTCTAAAGAACTGGACATCAGAAAAACCTCCAGGTTTTGTGGGGTGGCACAGACTTGTGGTGGAGCACATTCCCCAAGACTATCTGATGAGTGCAGTGCACCGTGGAACAGAGCAATTTTATAAGGCATGGCGACCATTTCTAAATTACATAGACATGGATCTGTCGGTGGAACTGATTAGGGCCTTTATATAGCCCCGAGGGCCGTATATGGTGGTCCAGAGACTCTGGGGGGAAGAGGCCTAGTAAATATGGGCATAATAACTGTTGCTCCCGTGGATGGGAGCGTATAATATACTTATTATACTGGGATGCTTCAGTGGAGGTGCAGCAAGTGGAGTAGAATAGTGTAATGTTTAATTTTATTCGATTGTAATTTAATTTAATACCATTTCATTTAATTTGAGTTTATTTTAACTTGGGTTGTTAAGCAAATCTGAGACAATAGTATTTTGAAGAGTAGTTGTTAGGTTATTGTTAATGTTACTGTAATATAATAATGTGATATTATTTCTACTTCTCTG
The DNA here is from genome assembly GCF_020745735.1 of Hemiscyllium ocellatum. Taxonomy (NCBI): domain Eukaryota; kingdom Metazoa; phylum Chordata; class Chondrichthyes; order Orectolobiformes; family Hemiscylliidae; genus Hemiscyllium; species Hemiscyllium ocellatum. The sequence continues at coordinate 8,590,572 of NC_083433.1, read as the reverse complement.
CACTTCTGTGTTTTTATAACTTCTTTTTGTAAAAGGGTTAAAATTTTTCAATAAACATATATATTAAAAGGATTAATGTCTGGAGGGGCATAAACCTTCAGACAGAAGTGGCTCATAACTGAAGGAAAACTATTACAGCCCCAAACTACCAAAGATATCCAGAATCATAGGATTGATCGGTGCAATATGAGACCATCTATAGTCTAGTGCTACTAGCTTGCTTTTTCCCCTCATCCATTTATAAAGCCAAAGAGGTGTACAGCATCGAAACAGACCCTTCGGTCCAACTCATCCATGCCAACCAGATACCCTCAATTAATCTCCTTCCATTTGCCAGCACTTGGCCCATATCCCTCTCAACCTGCAGTTCATCCCATACATGTACCACTCTGTGTGAAAAAAGTTGCTCCTTAGGTCCCTTTTAAATCTTGCCCCTCTCCATCCACGTAATCACCCTCTTGAATACCTCAAAAGAGTCTATCATTGAATCTGCCTCTCCATTGTGAGGAATAGAGCCGCAAGTTTCTTGGTAGTACAACGCATTTGGTCTGTGAAGTGGTTTAGGATGAGGATAACCTGACGTGCAGCGAAATATGCAGGATTCAGCTCATCATGGTTGTGTGGTAGAAACGCAGCACTGATGTGTCTGCTGAATGGCCTACAATGCAGCGCATCCATAACATCACTGTGTAAAGTATTCCCGTGTGGTTCCTGTTGTATGTGAACCTTACCGTGGTGAGAGTTCACCCTTTAAGAACTCCACGTGCTGTTGTGTAGGTATTTTCTAATCGACCTGTTCAGAGATGTTGTGACACACCTCTGGAGCAAGTCGGATTTGAAACCATGACTCCTGGCTCACAGACTGGGTCACTACCATCAGAACACCTCTGTGCACTATCTGTAGACACAATTCTGAATCTGCCTGACAGTTCACATGCTGTGGATCTGCAAATTGCCTGTATATATATGTCATAAGTTTTGCTGCTGTATCTTTTTCATAACTTAGAACATGTTCTATAGTTTGGAATAAGCTAACCAACAGAGTTAATCAATCCTTGATAAGCAATAAATTATTATTATTAACACAGCAGCAGTGACAAGCACATTAGCCTAAATTACATTGTGCTCCCACAATGCTTTGAATTCTTCATCTCAGAATGTTTGCGTGCAGTTTGTGTCTGTTACTCTCACCGAGCAGCTCTGCAAACATCTCCACAGTCACATCCTGTCACCGCGATTGATGTTCCACTCTGTGAGCAACCTCTCCCTTCAAACAAAGCTGAGGTAAGGGGCTGAACGGCTGTTTCTTGAATGCTAACTCTGCGAATGTCACTGCTGTTGCAATGGATGTTTAATGACTAGAGAAGCTCACCACCAGTCTTCCCAATCTCTCTCTCTCTCTCACACACACACACACTCTAAAGTGAGAATTATCCTATGGCTGTCTGGGACTATAGTGGCTCTATGTGCTCAACTCTCCTTCTCTCTCTCTCTCTGTCTCCCTCATTGTGCTATGATCCTCTTTGCAGCCTTGCATAATACAAAACTTTCTATACCCCCAGCCCTGCCAATGCCTTTATCTCTCTATTGCCCACGACACTGGTTACAATATCCCCCTTTATGACATGCCTTGTTCCATACAACATAAAACGCGTATACAAATCTACAATAGGCTGGAAAATTATCCATAAGACCATAAGACAGTGGAGCAGAAGTTAGGCCCATCAAGCCTGCTCTGCCATTCAATCATGGCTGATACATTTCTCAACCCCAATCTCCTGCTTGGTCTGCAACCCTCGATCCCTTTGACACTCAAGAACCTATCTATCTCAGTCTTATATATATTCAATCACCTGGCCTCCACAGACTTCTGTGGCAGTGAATTCCATAGATTCACCACTCTCTGGCTGAAGAAGTTTCTCCTAATCTCCGTTCCAAAAGGTCTTCCCTTTACTCTAAGGCTATACCCTCGGATCCTAGACTCTCCTACCAAATGGAAACATCTTCCCAACATCCACTCTGTCCAGGCCATTCAGTATTCTGTAAGTTTCAATTAGACCCCACCTCGTCCTTCTAAACTCCATCGTGTATAGACCCAGAGTCCTTAAATGTTCCTCATATGTTTAGCTTTTCATTCCAGGCACCATTGCCATGAACTTCCTCTGAACACGCTCCAGGGCCAGGACACCCTTCCTGCACTTCTCCTTTGAACATTCACCCTCATACTCGCCTTCATTGCTGAGTATAGGAGTTGGGACGTCATGTTGAGGTTGTACAGGATGTTGGTGAGGCCTCTTCTGGAGAACTGTGGGCAGTTCTGGTCATCCTGTTATAGGAAGGGTATTATTAAACTGGAGGGGGTTCAGAAAGATTTACCAGGATGTTGCCAGGACTGGAGGGTTTGAGATATAAAAACAGACTGGAAAGATTGGGACTTATTTTCACTGGAGTGTAGGAGGTTAAGGTTTATAAAATCATGACGGGCATAGTTAAGGTGAATGACAAGGGTTCTTTTCCCTCAGGTGGAGTTCAAAACTAAGGTAGATATTTTTAAGGTGAGAGGAAGTTTTCAAAATGACATGAGGGGCAACATTTTTACCCAGAGAGTGGTCCGTGTGTGGAAGTGGTGGATTTCGATATAGCTACAATGTTTAAAGGACATTTGGATAAGTTAATGAATAAGAAAGGTTTAGAGGGATGTGAGCCAGGCACGGCAGGTGGGAGTAGGTTCGTTTGGGAACATGGTTGGAGTAAAGGGTTTGTTTCCATGCTGTATGATGCTATGACTCATCTTAAACCAATATGCCTTTGTATTTGATATTTCCACTCTGGGAAAGATACCCCGACTATCCACCCTATACAAAGTTAAAAATCACACAACACCAGGTTATAGTCCAACAGGTTTAATTGGAAGCACTAGCTTTCGGAGCAACGCTCCTTCATCAGGTGACTATCACCTGATGAAGGAGCGTTGCTCCGAAAGCTAGTGTGCTTCCAATTAAACCTGTTGGACTATAACCCCTGGTGTTGTGCAATTTTTAACTTTGTACACCCCAGTCCAACACCGGCATCTCCAAATCATCACCTTATACAAGCTTCTCATGATTTTACACACTTCCATCAGGTCGCCCATGAGCCTCCGACGCACTAATGAAAACAATCCAACTTCTCCTTATAAGGAATACACTCTAAACCAGGGAACATGCCAGTAACCCTCTCCCGTACCCTCTCCAAAGCCTCCTCATCAAACCTATAGCTCATCCTTTAAAGCCTAGGTTTTTTTTTCAGAAAAACTTAATTTACTAGTCCTTCAAAAGGATATAGATTTGGGTTTTTGTAGCACAGTGGTAGTGTCCTTACCCCTGACCCAGGAGGCCCGGGTTAATGTCATGACATTACAAACTTTGAAACTTTAATAACTCCATGGATTCAAAAATAACTCTTTCTGGAATCAACTGTTTCTCAAGATGAAAGGAACAAGGAGAAACTGTTACAAAGGGCGGCACGGTGGCACAGTGGTTAGCACTACTGCCTCACAGCGCCTGAGACCCAGGTTCAATTCCTGACTCAGGCGACTGACTGTGTGGAGTTTGCACATTCTCCCCGTGTCTGCATGGGTTTCCTCCAGGTGCTCCGGTTTCCTCCCACAGTCCAAAGATGTGCGGGTCAGGTGAATTGGCCACGCTAAAATTGCCCGTAGTGTTAGGTAAGGGGTAACTGTAGGGGTATGGGTGGGTTGCGCTTTGGCGGGTCGGTGTGGACTGGTTGGGCCGAAGGGCCTGTTTCCACACTGTAAGTCTAATCTAAAAGTGACATGCAAATTAACCATCTCTGGGAAAACAAAACTTCTCACAACAGCTGGATGCTTCATTTCTACATGGACAGCTGAAGAACTAACTGCAGGAAAGCTCTGTCTTCCGACACCTATTTGAGGCCAAATATAACCAATAACAAAGGAGCTACTTCTGGTAAGACGGCATGCTGCAGACCTGCAACAATTTAGGTAAAACGACTTTAAAAGAATCATTAATATATCACGGCACACATCTGAAGGTCAGAAACCTGTACAAGAACCAAACACCAGAAATTCCCTTAGAGTAGAAGTTCGAGAAACAAGGATTGATCCCTGGGCATCTTCAGGGACAGACCATTGTTACACAGTCAGAGAGCTGTACAGCACAGAAACAGACCCTTCGGTCCACCTCGTCCATGCCGACCAGATATCCTAACCTAATCTAGTCCCATTTGCCTGCACTTGGCCCATATCCCTCTAAACCCTTCTTATTCAGATACCCATCCAGATGCCTTTTAAATGCTGTAATTGTACCAGCCTCCACCACTTCCTCTGGCAGCTCATTCCATACACGCACCACCCTCTCTGTGAAGAAGTTGCCCCTTAGATCTCTTTTATATCTTTCCCCTCTCACCCTAAACCTATGCCCTCTAGTTTGGACTCCCCCATCCTGGCAGGAATACCTTGTCCATTTACCCTATCCATGCCCCTCATGATTTTGTAAACCTCTATAAGGTCAGCCCTCAGCCTCCGATGCTCCAGGGAAAACAGCCCTAGCCTGTTCAGCCTCTCCCTATAGCTCAGATCCTCCAACATCCTTGTAAATCTTTTCTGAACCTTTTCAAGTTTCCCAACATCCTTCCTGTAGCAGGGAGACCAGAATGGAATGCAATATTCCAAACATGGCCTCACCAATATCCTGTACAGCCACAACATGATGTCCTGACACCTGTACTCAATGCACTGATCAATAAAGGAAAGCATACCAAACGCCTTCTTCACTATCCTAACTGCCTGCGATTCTACTTTCAAGGAGCTATGAACCTGCACTCCAAGGTCTCTTTGTTCAGCAACACTCCCCAGGACCTTACCATTAAGTGTAGAAGTCCTGCCCGGATTTGCTTTTCCTAATGCAGCACCTCACAGCTATCTAAATTTAACTCCACCTGCCATTCCTCAGCCAATTGGCCCATCTGATTAAGATCCCGTTGTGCTCTGAGGTAACTTTCTTTGCTGTCCACCATGTCTCCAATTTTGTGTCATCTGCAAACCGATTAACTATATCTCCTATGTTCTCCAAATCCTGGTTGGATTCCAATGCATCTAACCTGCACATCCCTGAACACTGGGGCAATTTAGCATAGCCAATTCAGCCTACCCTGCATATCTTTGAACTATGAGAGGAAACCGGAAGAAACCCACGCAGACATGGGGAGGATGTGCAAACTCCACCCAGGCAGTCACCCGAGTCTGGAATTGAACTTGGGTCCCCGACACTGTGAGACAGCAATGCTAACCACTGACCCACCGTGCGCACATGCACATTCTCCCTGTGTCTGTGTAAGTTTTCTCCAGGTGCTCTGGTTTCCTCCTACAATCCAAAGTTATGCAGGTCAGGGTGAATTGGCCATGCGAAATTGCCCATAGTGCCCAAGGGTGTGTAGGTTTGGTGCATTGGTCTGGGGTAAATGTAGAGTAATAGGGTAGGGGAATGGGTTTGGGTGGGTTGCTTTTCAGAGGGTCAGTGTGGACTTGTTGGGCTGAAGGGCCTGTCTCCACAGTGTAGGGAATCCATGACTTCCATGAATATCTACCATTAATTGGATGGTAGCCAGGTTGGGTTGTCAGGCTTAATTTGCTTACAATTTGGTTTAAATCATTGCTGAATTGAAGGTAACTTGTGTGATGGTTTATCCACAGTAACTGGCATTCCTGGGTAAGAAGTGAATTTAAGTTGCTCCGAAGTTGGACCTCCCAGTATTCTCAGAAATCCTGCCTAAGCCTGAATTAAGCAAGTAACTGCCTCACACGAGAGCCAGGAATTCAGGTGGGTCACTGATTGAAAACTGCAGTAAAAAATACTGACCGGTATCTGCTCCCAACATCACATCAGGTCACAGCCTTCGAAGGACCCCAAAGTCAGGGTCCTGACTGGAAATCCCAAATTCCTCAGAAGGACCAAAAAGCACTCAAGGGAATAAAAGACTGGGCATTGAAGCGAGAGATAATCTCATAAACATGTCTGCCGCACTCTCAGACAATTGAAAATAGTCTAGAAGATCCAAGGGCATTGATAAAAGAGGTTGATAATACCTCTGCCCCAATTAAGAACCCATCTCAGTGTCTCCTGAAGGTAACATCTGCAACACATCCACAAACTGACTATACTGAGATTCGGATAAACCGAAGCATTTCTCTGGATCTCAAGAGTGGTGTTCAGCTCCTTGTTGACGTAGAATCCCTAAAGTGCAGGAGCATGCCCTTCAGTCCATTGAGTCTGTACCAATCCTCTGAAAGAGTGAACCACTTTATCCCATTACCCTGCATGACCCACAGTTAACCCACCTAGATTGCATGTCCCTGAACACTGTGGACAATGTAGCATGGCCAGTTCACGTAATCTGCATGTCCTTGGACTGCAGGTGGAAACCAGAGCACCTGGAGGAAACCCACGCAGACTTGAGGAGAATGTGCAAACTCCACACAGACATTTGCTTGCAGGTGGAATCGAACCTGGATCCCTGGTGCTGTGGGGCAGCAGTGCTAACCACTGAGCCACCCTACATACTCAAGGGCATAGTCAAGGGGAAAATGATTCAGAAAAGGTTTGCAAGGATGTTGCCAGGGTTGGAGGTTTTGAGCTGAATAGACTCAGGCTATGTTCCATGGAGTATACAAGGCTGAGGGGTGACCTTATGGAGGTTTATAACATCATGCGGGGCATGGATAGGGTAAATAGACAAGGTCTTTTCCCTGGGGTGGGAGAGTCCAGAACTAGAGGGCATAGGTATAGGGTGAGAGGGGAAAGATTTAAAAGAGATCTCGGGGTAATTTGTTCATGCAGAGTGTGGTGCGTGTATGGAATGAGCTGCCAGAGGAAGTGGTGGAGGCTGGTACAATTACAGCATTTAAAAGGCATCTGAATATGAATATTCAGGGTATATGAATAGGAAGGGTTTAGAGGGATATGGCAGGTGGGACTAGATTGGGTTGGGATATCTGGTCGGCATGGACAGGTTGGACTGAAGGGCTTTTTTGTTTTTGCTGTACATCTCTATGACTCTGACATTTGTTTTAAGGAAACCTTTTCATTCTTTTATGTAATTAGTCAGCATTTAATACCCACCCCTAATTGCCCTGGTAGTCACCTGCCTTATAAAAGCAGTGTAGTCAGTTCAGAGGCAAGTTCAGATACAGCAGTGCTGTGGAATGGGGAGTTCCAGGTTTGTAACCCAGACACAGTAATGTAGTTCCAAAGGCAAGGCGGTGTTTGTCTTGGGTGATGGTGCTCCCTGCAAGTTTTTATTCCTTCCTGGGATGCGTACACCACTGCCTAGCTCAGTGTTTGTTATCCATCCATAATTGCCCCTGAACTGGGAAACTTGTTCAGTCATTTCAGAGGACAGTTAACAGTCAATGGACCGAAGGGTCGGTTTCCCTGCTACATGTCTCTGTAATTCAAAAGCCACCTTGCTGTGGGTCTGGAGTCACATGTAGGCCACACCAGGTAGGGATGGCAGTATCCCAAAAGGGCATTAGTGAATCAGATAGGTCTTACTGACAATCAATGCTAGTTTCACATTCATCATTAATGACACCAGCTTTCGATTCCAGAAGTTTTAATTTAAAAACCAAACATATTAGTTGGTTGAATTTAAAGTCTGTCAGCTGCGATCAGCACCCCACTGCATCTTCAGATAACTAGCTCAGAGACATTAACACGAGATCACTCTGTTTTTTACGTTCATTCATGAGACACGGGCTTTGCTAGTTGGACCCAGCATTTATTGCCTGTCCCTAGTTGCCCCCTTGAGAAGGTGAGGGTGAGCTGCCTTCTTGAACCGCTGCAGTCCGTCTGCTGTGGGTTGACCCACAATGCCTTGAGGGAGGGAATTCCAGGATTTTGACCCAGCAACACTGAAGGAACGGTGATACATTTCCAAGTCAGGATAGTGAGTGGCTTGGAGAGGAACTAGCAGAGGGTGGTGTTCCCATGTATCTGCTGCCCTCGTCCTTCTAGATGGAAGTGGCTGTGGATTTGGAAGGTGCTGTCTGAGGATCTTTGATGAATTTCTACAGTGCATGTTGTAGATAATACACACTTGCTGTTACTGAGTGCCGGTGGTGGAGGGATGGATATGGTGCCAATCAAATGGGCTGCTTTGTCCTGGACGGTAGCAAGATTTTTGAGTGTTTTTGGAGCTGCACCCATCTAGGCAAATGGGGAGCATTCCATCACAGTCCTGACTTGTGCCTTGTGCCTTCCTGATGAAGAGCTTATGCTTGAAACGTCAACTCCCCTGCTCCTCAGATGCTGCCTGACTGGCTGTGCTTTTCCAGCGCCACACTTTTTGAATCTAATCTCCAGTACCTGTGGTCCTCACTTTCTCCTCCTTGAAGATGGTGGACAGGCTTTGGAGAGTTAGGAGATGTGTTACTCGCCGCAGTATTCCTGGTGTCTGACCTGCTCTTGTAGCCACTGTGTTTATGTGGTGTGGTCAGCGGTAACCCCCAGGACTTTGACAATGGGGGTTTCAGTGATGGTAACGCCATTGAATGTTGAGATCTGATAGATGGACTGTCTCGTATTGGAGATGAGTGTGTGGCGCTGGAAAAGCACAGCAGATCAGGCAGCATTTGAGGAGCAGGAGAATCGACGTTTCAGGCAAAAGCCCTTCATTAGGAATGCTCCTGACATCCCTGACTTGTGTATTGTGCCATTCCTGATGAAGGGCTTTTTGCCTGAAGTATTGATTCTCCTGCTCCTCGGATGCTGCCTGACCTGCTGTGCTTTTCCAGCACCACACTCTCAACTCTGATCTCCAGCATCTATTGGAGATGGTTATAGTCTGGCATTTGTGTGGCATGAACGTGCCCTCCCCTTGTCCCGCCCTTGCCCCTTGAGCTGGTACAAGTCACAGGTTTGGGAGGTATGCTATGAGAAAGGCCCTCCGAATGGCAGTGCCAACTTGGTGTTTAATGTCTAACCAGTGCTGTTTGCCAGTGATTGGTCAGCCTTCCTTAACCTGGCCTCATTGCATCCGGAAATTAGTCCCAGCAAACCCCGCTTTCACAAGAGTTGGCTTGTATGTTCCACCACAAGCAAATGAAGGAGCAAAAGAGAGAACGGGACATGCCGTTACCCTTTGCTCTGAGATTCTTTCACCAGTCAAACCAGTCAAACATCAGATCGATCCGAAATGAAGAGGAAAATGAACACCATTTGCCTGCAAACCCCTTCCACCCTCCAGCTCGGAAACCCAACAGCATCTCTACCCTGCCTTTAACCAGGAGAATTCGCGCATTCAGCACTAAAACAGGGAACTAATGACTCATCGGTCTTTCACATCCGGAATCTAAGCTCATCGCCAACACAGCAAATGTGTCGGTTGGGACTATATCCTGATCACTTCCTCTCCAGTTAAGATCACAAAATAAAATAAGCAACATGAACGGGAGTCGAGTATACGGTTCCTTTAACCTGCTTTACTGGTCAATAGGATCACGGCTAACATTTCACATACCTGCCCGGCCCATATATGCCTGGAGTCCCTTAATTTTGGAATATCGATGGGTCTCAACCTCCAATATACCCAACCACTGATTATCCACAATCTCTGGGATAAGTAAGTTCTAAAGATTTGCAGTCTCAAAGCACAGATATTTATCTTTATCTCACCCACCGTAAGACCGATCCATCAGTGTTGGGTTAGAGTTGCAATAAGCACACATGCTATCGGATGTAGCACACTTAACCCTGGAATTCTCTCTCTCTGTATCTGCCCCAAATCCTTTCAAACCCACCTCTTCATCTTGCCCTGCACTTTAATTTTTCCTTCTTTCGCTCAGCATCGGTCATTTTTGTTCACGTCCCTGGGTCGCACTTTGATTCTCAAAGACTTTCCTTCGCTGCTGTTTGCAATTTTCAATGAGTCGGCAGCAGCTCTGCAGGGAAGGTCCCCCATATCCCTCGTTCCAACTCACATCCGCGCAACCTTTGACAGCACCTGACCGCACAACTACGTTCAACGTTGCAGGGTCAAAATCCCGTGACTCCATCCCTAATTCCACCTCGCAGGCAAATTCGCTGCCCGGGCTGTAGCTGGTCAACTGGGCAGCTCACCGCCAACTCTTCAAGGACACCTGAGAGTTGGCAACAGTTGCTAATGATGACCATATTCCCAAAATCAATCAAAAATATTCTGTTGGAATTTCACCAGCTGGAAAACCACCTCCTTCTCTTCCATGCTGACTATTGCATCAGTTCACCACTAACCCATGCGCTGCTTCCTGTCTTGATGCTGATTACAACAACCACTACATTTGTTCTGGTCTTGAATATCATCCAAGATTCTTTTGTAAAGACTTGGCACGCTTCACCTTAAAGCTGGGGCTCCATTATGCTGGCTTTAAAGTGACTACATCCCTTTAAATATTGCCACAATCCTCGGCCAACAACTTGACCTTTTATTCACACCCGCGCATCCTTCGGTAAGTTCCCAAATTCAAAAACGGGCCAAGAGTTCATATTCATTATCACAGGTTCCCTGAGAGTTACCTTTTTCTAATTAACTGTGTCTGAGGGGAAATAAGTCACCCATTAACTTTCAGGCCAGTCACATTTCCAGGCCTAGTCTTTACTCACAGGCTTTACACTCTGCCTTTAGTAAAGGGAAGAAAATGTTCGTCATTGACAAGATGACATCTGGTGGCTCAGTGATTAGCACTACTTGCCTCACAGCACCAGAGTTTGTTTCCATCGTCAGGTGACTGTCAGGAGTTTGCACATCCTCCCCGTGAGTCTGTGTGGGTTTCTTCCGGGTACTCCGGTTTCCTCCTACAGTTCAAAGATATGCAAGTTAGGGTGGATTGGCCATGGGAAATTGTCCCATGGTGTGTAGGGATATGCGGGCTACATGGATTAATACAGGGATGGGGTGGGTGTGAGTGGGATGCTTTTTGGAGGGTCGGTGTGGACTCGATGGGCCGAATGGCCTGCTTCCACACTGGAGGGAATCTATGATTGTCCACTGTTCTAAGTATGAGGTTATTCAATATTTCCCATTCCTTAATCTCACATCGACTGCCACCGTGCAATTTCCAAGTGGTGTTGAATTTTAGTTGTTTTGGCTTCCTTTCTATCCATTCTTGGGATGCGAGAATCACTGGCCAGGACAGCATCTATTGTCCATCCCTAACAGCCTGAGGGGAAATACTAAGTCACCTTCTGAAACCATGGCAGTCCACTCAGAGCAATCATTTCCTGTGGCGGTTTGATGCAACGTCCTTTCCAGGGAAGGTAAGAGGAAGTCATGGGTTGGGAGTCCCACCTCGGTTGCAAGGAACTTTGTAGGATGGGAGACCCTCCTTCCCTGGAGAACATCAGAGAACCAGTTTGATGATAGTTTCGTGGTCACAGCCACCAAGTCTAGCTTTCAATTCCAATTAACTGAATGTATTATTTAATCCAAGTTAAAGTCCACTGCCTGCCAAGAAAAATGGAATCCTGACCTGATTGAATGGTGGACCAGACCCGATGGGCTGAATGGCTTCTACATTTCATGGGCTTACGGGCTACTGTTGGTGGGGGCTTGTTTGACCTCTGCAGAGCTGATTTGAGGATACCACCTGAACCATTTGTGTTGTCGTCCTGAGAGTCTGAGTTGCGAAGTGGAACATTTTACATCAAGACTCTTCTCTCAGGCACTGGAGTAGCACGTCCCACCTACAGGGAAGCTGTATTTTAAATGATTAACATCTCAGTGCAGTGCAGATCATCTTAGGAGGGGATTATAATATCGGAGTGCCATTCTCGTTACTGGATTTGAGGGATCTTCCAAAGGTTCCTATCTAGTGATACTTTTCCTATTCCTGCCCGATCTGTATCATAATGCTACCACCCCGTTCTGCCAATTCGCAAACTCTTGTCATGCAATCATAGAGTCACACAGCATGGAAACAGACCATTCGGTCCAACTCGCTCAGACTGACCAGGCTTCCCAAACTGAACTGGTCCCAGTTCTGGATTCTGAAAAAGGGTCACTGGACCCAAAACGTTAACTCTGGTTTCTCTCCATGGGTGCTGCAGGGCTTTTCCAGCAATTTCTGTTTCTGTTTCTGATTTCCAGCACCCGCAGATCTTTCAGTTTCTCTTTGGTGCCATTTGCCTGTGTTTGGCCTATATCCCTCTAAACCTTTCCTTTCCATATACCTGTCCAAATGTCTTAAATGTTGCAATTGTACCCAACTCCACCACTTCCTCTGGCAGCTCATTCCATACATGCACCAGCCTCTGTGTGAAAAAGTTGCCCCTCAGGTTCCTTTGAAATCTTTCTCCTCTCACTTTCAACCCTCTAGTTTTGGACTCACCTACTCTGGGAAAAAAAAACACCTTGACTATTTACCCCATCCATGCTCCTCATGATTTTATAAACCTCTATAAGGTCACCCCTCAGCCTCCAATGCTCCAGTGAAAATGTCCTAGCCTATCCATCCTCTCCTTAAACTCAAACCCTCCAGTCTCGGTAACATTCTTGTAAATATTTTCTGCACCCTCTCAAGATTAACGACATCCTTCCTATGACAGAGCAACCAAAATTGATCGCAGTATTCTAAAAGTGGCCTCACCAATGTCCTACACAGCCACAACATGATGTCCCAACAGAAAACTTCTCTTTCTACCTCCCTATCCACGGCCCCTCGATAGTGCTTCACACTCAGTGAAGGTAATAGACCTCCCTTTAACATTCATAGAATCGCTACAGTGTGGAAACAAGCCATTTGGCCCAACAGGTCATGCCTTCCCTCCAAAGAGTAACCCACCCAGACCCATTCCCCTACCCTATTTCTCTAAATATACCTCTGACTAATTCACCTAGCCTACACATCCCTGAACACTGTGGGTAATTTCCCATAGCCAGTTCACCCTGCCCTACACATCTTTGGACTGTGGGAGGAAATCGGAGCACCCGGAGGAAACCCGCGCAGACACAGGGTGAATGTGTCCACACAGACAGTCGCCCGAGGGTAGCATCGAACCCGGGTCCCTAGTGCTATGAGGCAGCAGTGTTGACCACTGAACCACCGTAGAACATTGAGAGTGGTTCTTTTCTCTCAGAGACTCACAAGAATTCTCATTCCCAAAAACATTGGAAGCCCCATCATTAGATGAATCCAGGATTGAGACAGATGTTTAATGGACAGTGGAATCAGCAGGTTAAAGTACAGCTGAGACTACAATCAGACCAGCCATGAGATTATCGGAGGTCAGAACAAGACATAAGGGCCAAATGGCCAACTCCTGCACCTCCAGAAGAAAGTGATGCTGGACATCAGCGTCAAGAACGTGGTGTTGGAAAAACACAGGCAGTCAGGCAGCATCTGAGGAGCAGGAAAATTGACATTTCGGGCAAAAGACCTTCATCAAGGGGGCTTCCTGATGAAGGGCTTTTGCCTGAAACGTCGATTTTATTTCTCCTTGGATGCTGCCTGACCAGCTGTGCTTACCCAGCACCAAACTCCTGCTACTCCATTGTACGCATTAACGTTAAGAGACAATTCTGGTGGTAAACATGGCAGCCCCAGTGCACAGCAAGATCCCACAAAATGGTGAGGAGATGGAAGCAGCCTGATAGAAGCTGCTCAGCTTAATCAATCTCCTTGTTCCCTCCACAATTCCTTTGTATCATTTACTGCCTTTCATACATGCACCTGGGTAAACCCATCGGGAAGGTTGATATTGCTTCTGTTAGAGGATTTTGGCCGCTCATAATTCTTTGTTCAAATCATCTCAGGTCCAAACTTGTAACTGTAGCCCAGACACCCTCTTAAATCCCCACCATCATCACCATCTCAACTGTGGATGCATCTACCTGCTTTGTTCCCTTCTTTTCAAAACAGGCTTATGGAGCCCAAGTGTTCACAGCAACATCACTTTGTGATCCTTTGATGTTAACTTTTCCTATCATTGTGAAGCAGAGTTCACCAATCACTGGATTGTTTGCGTGAACATGACCATCATGAATCAGGTTAGTTTCACCCTACTGAGGACGTGATGCTGTGGTAGTAATTCTGCTCAGAACGAGAGGAAGGTTTAGACATTGGGTGCATGTGCTTGCCTGAGGAGCCAATGGTGTGAAGCAGCTGCCTCTGAGATTATGTCTGAACACCACACAGTCTGAACCCATTCTGGGTCTGATGGAAAAAGGCTTAGTTTTTCTGAATCTGCCGCTTGTGATCCCTCACACCAGGCAGGGTTCCTGCGAATCTATGTTTAACTCTTGCAGAAGCAGCAACGTCTTTCCATTAGCTTATAGCCCAACAAGACTCGAACCTGACATCTCATTCATCCTTATAGAAGTTCAGTCATTGCTAGCTCAAGGTTTTATGTGGGTCCATGTATTTATCACCTTGACAGGGGTCAGTTTGCTCAGTTGGCTTGGTGGATGGGTTGCAATGCAGAGTGACACTATAGGTTAGGGCTAGGGTTAGCCTGGGTTCACTCCCCATACTGGCTGAGGTTACCACAAAAGACTCTCTTTCTCAACATCGCCCCTCGCCGCAAAAGAAACAACAGAGGGTTGTGTGCACAGCCCAGATCATCAGAGAAGCCAACTTTCCAAACATTGACTCGATTTACACATTGCGTTGCTGCAGATAGGCCGCCAACGTCAGCAAAGTGTGATGATGCTGCTCCTTTAACAAGGTTACGTTGTCCTTGATTTGTTTATCGGAGAGGTCATAAAAGACACACACTCTGAAAAGTCTAAATTGAAGGGTTTTAGAGCCAATTTGATTGTAGCTAACGGATACTGCCTCAGCCAAAAGGCTTTCAAGTTTAAAAAAAACACTTGTACAATGAAAGGGGAGTGAGCAGTTCTCCCAGCTCAGCTTTTCCCTGGCACTCTGGCTGTTCACTGACAGCAGTCAGGCAGCTATAAAAGTTGCTGGACCCAAAGATGCAGGTGCAGGCTGATCCTCCCTCTCTCTCTGACATCTCTCCTGTAAGACCTTGTGTCTGACTGTACCTTTTGTGTCAAGAGGTGTTTATGGGGACTGTTGCAAGTATTTGGAACAGCATCATTGAGTTGGGATGATCTGTTGGATTTTCAGAGAGGTTACGTTAGAGTCATAGTCATAGAGATGTACAGCATGGAAACAGACCCTTCAGTCCAGCCCGTCCATGCCAACCAGGTAGCCCAACCCAATCTAGTCCCACCTGCCAGCACCCGGCCCATATCCCTCCAAATCCTTCCCATTCATATACCCATCCAAATGCCTCTTAAATGTTGCAATTGTACCAACCTCCGCCACATCCTCTGGCAGCTCATTCCATTCACGTACCACCCTCTGTGTGAAAACGTTGCTCCTAAGGTCTCTGTTATATCCTTCCCCTCTCACCCTAAACCTATGCCCTCTAGTTCTGGACTCCCCAACCCCAGGGAAAAGACTTTGCCTATTTACCCTATCCATGCCCCTCATAATTTTGTAAACCTCTACAAGGTCACCCCTCAGCCTCTGACGCTCCAGGGAAAACAGCCCCAGCCTGTTCAGCCTCTCCCTATAGCTCAAACCCTCCAACCCTGGCAACATCCTTGTAAACCTTTTCTGAACCCTTTCAAGTTTCACAATATCTTTCCTATAGGAAGGAGACCAGAATTGCACACAATATTCCAACAGTGGCCTCACCAATGTACTGTACAGCTGCAACATGACCTCCCAACTCCTGACCAATAAAGGAAACCATACCAAATGCCTTCTTCACTATCTTATCTACCTGTGACACCACTTTCAAGGAGCTATGAACCTGCACTCCCAGGTCTCTTAGGTCAGCAACATTCCCTAGGATCTTACCATTAAGTGCATAGGTCTTGCTCAGATATGCTTTCCCAAAATGCAGCACCTCACCTTGATCTGAATTAAACTCCATCTGCCACTTCTCAGCCCATTGGCCCATCTGGTCAAGATCCTGTTGTAATCTGAGATAACCTACTTCGCTGTCCACTACATCTCCAATATTGGTGTCATCTGCAAACTTACTAACTGTACCTCTTATGCTCGCATCCAAATCATTAATGTAAATGACAAATAGAAGAGGACCCAGCACCGATCCTTGTGGCACTCCACTGGTCACAGGCCTCCAGTCTGAAAAACAACCCTCCACCACCACCCTCTGTCTTCAAACTTGGGGCCAGTTCTGTACCCAAATGGCTAGTTCTCCCTGTATTCCGTGAGATCTAACCTTGTTAATCAATCTCCCATGGGGAACCTTGTTGAATGCTTTACTGAAGTCCATATAGATCACATCGACTGCTCTGCCCTCATCAATCCTCTTTGTTACTTCTTCAAAAAACTCAATCAAGTTTGTGAGACATGATTTCCCACGTACAAAGCCATGCTGACTATCCCGAATCAGTCCTTACCTTTCCAATTACATGTACATCCTGTCCCTCAGGATTCCCTCCAACAACTTGCCCACCACTGAGGTCAGGCTCACCGGTCTATAGTTCCCTGGTTTGTCTTTATCGTCCTTCTTAAACAGTGGCACCACGTTTGCCAACCTCCAGTCTTCTGGCACCTCACCTGTGACTATCTATGATACAATATCTCAGCAAGAGGCCCAGCAATCACTTCTCTAGCTTCCCACAGAGTTCTCAGGTACACCTGATCAGGTCCTGGGGATTTATCCACTTTTAGTTGTTTCAAGACATCCAGCACTTCCTCCTCTGTAATCTGGACATTTTGCAAGATGTCACCATCTATTTCCCTACAGTCTATATCTTCCATATCCTTTTCCACAGTAAATACTGATGCAAAATACATTTTCTGCAGCTCCACACAAAGGCCACCTTGCTGACCTTTGAGGAGCCCTATTGTCTCCCTAGTTACCCTTTTGGCCTTAATATATTTGTAAAAACCATTTGGATTCTCCTTAATTCTATTTGCCAAAGCTATCTCATGTCCCCTTTTTGCCCTCCTGATTTCCCTCTTAAGTATACCCCTACTTCCTTTATACTCTTCTAAGGATTCACTCGATCTATTCTGTCTATATCTTACAAATGCTTCCTTCTTTTTCCTAACCAAGCGGTCCATTTCTTTAGTCATCCAGCATTCCCTATAGCTACCAGCCTTTCCTTTCACCCTGCCAGGAATATACTTTCTCTGGATTCTTGTTATCTCATTTCTGAAGGCTTCCAATTTTCCATCATCCCTTTACCTGCGAACATCTACCCCCAATCAGCTTTTGAAATTCTTGCCTAATACCATCAAAATTGGCCTTTCTCCAATTTAGAACTTCAATTTTTAGATCTGGTCCATCCTTTTCCATCACTATTTTAAAACGAATAGAATTATGGTCGCTGGCCCCAAAATGCTCCCCTACTGACACCTCAGTCACCTGCCCTGCCTTATTTCCCAAGAGTAGGTCAAGATTTGCAACTTCTCTAGTGGGTACATCCACATACTGAATCAGAAAACTTTCTTGTAC
Source organism: Hemiscyllium ocellatum (assembly GCF_020745735.1). NCBI lineage: Eukaryota > Metazoa > Chordata > Chondrichthyes > Orectolobiformes > Hemiscylliidae > Hemiscyllium > Hemiscyllium ocellatum. Next base: position 8,573,074 of record NC_083433.1, on the reverse strand, counting down.
ACACTTAACAAATTCCTCTCCATCTAAAACCTTAACACTATGGCAGTCCCAGTCTATATTTGGAAAGTTAAAATCTCCTACCATAACCACCCTATTATTCTTACAGATAACTGAGATCTTGTTACAAGTTATTTTCTCAATTTCCCTCTGACTATTAGGGGGGTCTATAATACAATCCCAATTCAGTGATCATCTCTTTCTTATTTCTCAGTTCCACTCAAGTAACTTCCCTGGTTGTATTTCCAGGAATATCCTCCCTCAGCACAGCTGTGATGCTATCCCTCATCAAAAGCACCACTCCCCCTCCTCTCTTGCCTCCCTTTCTATCCATCCTGTAGCATTTGTATCCTGGAACATTAAACTGCCAGTCCTGTCCATCCCTGAGCCATGTTTCTGTAATTGCTATGATATCCTAGTCCCATGTTCCTAACCGTGCCCTGAGTTCATCTGCCTTCCCTGTTAGGCCTCTTGCATTGAAATAAATGCAGTTTAACTTATTAGTCCTACCTTGACCCTGCCTGCCCTGACAGTTTGACTCACTTCTGTTCTCAACTGTATTAGTCTCAGATTGATCTCTTTCCTCACCATCTCTCTGGGTCCCACCCCCCACCTTACTAGTTTAAATCCTCCTGAGCAGCTCTAGCAAATCTCCCTACCAGTATATTAGTCCCCTTCCAATTTAAGTGCAATCCGTCCTTCTTGTACAGGTCACTTTTACCCCAAAAAAGATTCCAATGATCCCAAAATGTGAATCCTTCTTCCATACACCAGCTCCGCAGCCATGCATTCATCTGCTCTATCCTCCTATTCCTGCCCTCACTAGCTCATAGCACTGGGAGTAATCCAGCTATTACTACTCTCGAGGACCTCCTTTTCAAATTCCTGCCTAACTCTCTGTAATCTCCCTTCAGAATATCTTTTGTTTGTGTTTCATTCGGTAATCTTGTCAATAAATTCAGTTTTGTTTAACACTAAGTGGTTTGACCAGCTGATTCACCCCTGGAATATCTACATTACACCCGTTTAAAACAACTGGCAAAGCTAGTGTCTGGGCTACTTTCTTGAAATGTTTTGAGGGGGTCTGGCTTGGTACATAAAAGACTACCCCTCCCACCTCTCCTCCAACCTCTTCCATCAGGCAGAAGATACAGAAGTCTGTATACACTCACCAGATTCCCCCTCATTCTTTTATATTCCATGCAGAGTATAAATACAGCAGGTACTTTTTATAAACCAAATTGAGTCACCCTTGTGCTACGTGACATTGAATTCCAAGTGTCACTTTAACATATTCTTCCCTGTCATTATTAGACTGATGAATGATTCTCTAACTTCAAATAATGTTGATCCTGTGAATGTTGTCCTTGCTTCATGTATATGGTGTGACCTGTATTTCTCATTCTGTCCCAGGTTTTTCATCCTATGATCTGTATGTCCTTGCCTACAACAATCTACCTGCATTGCTCACAAACAAAGCTTTTCCCTGTACTTTGGTACATATGACAATAAATCAAATCAATCAACAATAAAGCATTCTGTTTACCAAAGGTGTGGTAACCCTTAGCTTATATCACTACAGGTTTTGGTCTCTCTCACGCTCTCTCTCTCCCTCACTCTAATGAGGAGGTGCCAGTGTTGGAATGGGATGGAGAAAGTTAAAAATCCACACAACACCAGATTATAGTCCAACACGTTTATTTGGAAGTACAGATGCACAATCCTTTTTTCTGAAATGCTCGGGACCAGCTGGTTTTCGGAATTCAGAATTTTTTCGAATTTCAGGATAAGTGGCAGTTTGATGGTGAAATTTTTAAAAATCTTACCGGAGGAGCAGACCCACTGAGTAAAACGAGACAGAATTGAGGCATTTCAGTACTGGGCCACGCCCCCACACCTCACATCTGAGTGACACGCATTGAGGGGGTGGGGACTTGTGTTAACTGTTTGCATGCCAAACAACTTTGTTAATGAGAAAATAAAAACTTCACAAAAAAACCTTCGAACTTTAGAGCTTTTCAGGATTTCGGATAAAAGGTTGTCGACCTGCATTAGCTTTCTGAGCGCTGCTCCTTCATCAAGTAACTAAATCCTAAAATTACATATGGGATTTACATGTTAATGAATCGCTACCTGTAACCCATTCTAAAAGATGTAAACTTAACAGCAATCTCGGTTTGTTCAATATATCGTATCAGTTACATGACCCATTGATCTTGTGCTATAAATCCTGTGTCTTACAGTCCTGCCCCACTAGCTACCTGACAAAGGAGCAGCAAAGGAGTGGGCGGCACGGTTAGCACTGCTGCCTCACAGCGCTAGAGACCCGGGTTCAATTCCTGCCTCAGGTGACTGACTGTGTGGAGTTTGCACGTTCTCCCCGTGTCTGCGTGGGTTTCCTCCGGGTGCTCCGGTTTCCTCCCACAGTCCAAAGATGTGCGGGTCAGGTGAATTGGCCATGCTAAATTGTCCGTAGTGTTAGGTAAGGGGTAAATGTAGGGGTATGGGTGGGTTGCACTTCAGCGGGTCGGTGTGGACTTGTTGGGCCGAAGGGCCTGTTTCCACACTGTAAGTAATCTAATCTAATCATTCCTAAAGCTTGTACTTTCAAATAAACCCATTGGACCATAACCTGGGGTTGTGTGATTTTATCCTATAGACGAGCAACTTATACTTTTCCTCAACTCTGAAGTTACACCTTTGAATCTAACACATCTTTTCTAACAACCTCTGCCTTTAATGTTTTGTGGTCTTGATGCTTTTAAATCCCTCTGCTCTGCCCAGGTACCGAGTGTACTTACATAAGTAAATAAGAATGAAGAGCAGGAGTAGGCCGCCTGGCCCATCGAGCCTGCTCGATAAGGTCATGGCTGATCTTTTTGAGGCCTCAGCTCCTCTTCCCTGCCTGCTCCCCCATAACCCTTAGTTCCTTTAATGTTCAAAAATCTTTGGCTTTAAAACGTTCAGTGAGGTAACCTCAACTGCTTCACTGGGCAGGGAATTCCACAGATTCACAATCATTTGGCTGAAGAGGTTCCTTCTGAACCCAGTCCTAAATCTGCTCCCCCTCGTTTTGAGGCTATGCCCCATAGATCTAGTTTCACACTCCAGTGGAAATAACTTCCCTGCTTCTATCTTGGCAATTCCAATCATAATTTTATTTGATTCACAAGATGCCCCCTCATTCTTTTAAATTCCATTCAGAGCATAAATACAGTGGGCACTTTTTTATAAACCAAATTGAGTTACCCTTGTGCTACATGACATTGAATTCCAAGTGTCACTTTTGAACTCACTTGTTCAGCTTACCAATGACTGGATTAAACTCCCTCCAATGTAGAAACAGGCCGTTCGGCCCAACAAGTCCACACCGACCCTCTGAAGAGTAACCCAGCCAGACCCATTTCCCTCTGACTAATGCACCTAACACTATGGGCAATTTCCCATGGCCAATCCACCTGACCTGCACATCTTTTAGGCAGTGGGGGGAGCACCAGAGCAAACTCACACAGACGCGGGGAGAATGTGAAAACTCCACACAGACAGTCATCCGAGGCTGGAATCGAACCCTGGCCCCAGGCGCTGTGAGACAGCAGTGCTAACTGCTAAGCCACCGTGCTGCCCCAATGCTTGATCCCTGTAGTTTCCTTCAGTCTTCTAATGGATGAGTTCTTTCTTGTATTATCTGTAAACTTGGACGTGCTGCCTCACACAATTTTATTGTGTATTTACTGTAACAAAACGTGCCAAGGTGCTAATTCAGGGTATTGTTAAACAAAGTAAGCCACTGACTCTTTATTCATTCACAGGATGAGTGCACCGCTGGCTAGGCAGCATTTATTGCCTGTCCCTAATTGCACAGAGAGTTTGAAGGCCAGACCAGCTAAGGTTGGCAATTTCCTTCCCTAAAGGACCTTAGTGAACCAGATGGGTTTTTCTGAACAATCGGTAAAGGATTCATCATCATGGTTAGGCTCTTAATTCCGGATATTGGTTGAATTCAAATTCTCCCATCTGCCATGGTGGGATTGAAACCCAGATCCCTAGAACACTACCTGGGTCTCTCGATTTACAGTCCAGCGATAATACCCCTGAGCCATCACCTCCAATAAGAAAGTTTAATGGCCAAAACTTTGAACAGAGGTAAGATCAATAAGATGAGTCCAAACCCTCTCGGAGTCATAGAGTTCTAGAGCACAGAAATGGACTCTTCAGTCCAACTCATCCATGCTGACCAGATATCCTAAATTAATCTAGTCCCATTTACCAGCAGTTGGTCAATATCCCTCTAAACCTTTGCTATCATGTACCCACCCAGATGCTGTTTAAATGTTGTAATATCTCTGTACGTGGCTTAGTGTCAATTTCAATCCGTCAATCCCACAGTAAAGCACCTTGAGAGAATTGACAACACATGGATCTCTATCTAATGGTGAGCTATTCTATAATATTCTACATCCAGGACATTCCCAGTCCAATCTTCAGGAAGGCTGGAACAAAGTTAGTATGCAGGATAATGTCTGTTTGCAACAAGACATTCTGTGGAACGTGCCCTGTACTTGAGCTGATGATTTGCAAACACGGTTTTAACAGCAGCTCATCCATACATGTTGGCATTTTTGTGGCCATAGAGGAGGCAAGATTCCTTCCTGGATTTCCATCACAGTTGCAGGAAATCCACATTCTTGCTGTTTGATGATCCCTGACCGATGATCAGCTCCAATGACCACTTTGATCAGACAACATGATAAGTTGTCAAACCAGGGTTTTGTGCTGTATCCTTAGCTTTCTGACCTCTTAAGCCCCTCCACAGGAATCCAGGTGGATTATGTAATGATGGCCTATATCCCAGAATATGCTCAGGGTCTTATATATTTCAATCTATTTGTCTCTTACACAGCACATGTAAGCCTAAATCAAAACGTGGGGTACTGGAAAAGCACAGCAGGTCAGGCAGCATCCAAGGAGCAAGAGAGTGAAAGTCTTATGCCGAAAAAGTCAATTCTCCTGTACCTCGAATGCTGCCTGATCGGCTGTGCTTTTCCAATGCCACATCTTTTGACTCTGATCTCCAGCATCTGCAGTCCTCACTTTCTCCCAGTTGTATATAAGTCTAACCCATTTGAGTCTTTCCTCAGAACCTAACCCAGGGATTAACCTAGTAAATATTGTCTGAACTGTTTCTAATACATTTACATCCTTGCCTGAATAAGGTGACTAATACTGTTCAGTGTTCAGAATGTGTAACACCAGTGTCCTGAATAAATGAAGCAACACTCCCCCCCCCCCCCCCCCCCCCCCCAACACCTTTGTATTCAATCCCATTCACAATAAACAATAACATTTGTGGGCGGCACAGTGGCACAGTGGTTAGCATTGCTGCCTCACAGCACCTGAGACCCGGGTTCAATTCCCGCCTCAGGTGACAGACTGTGTGGAGTTTGCACGGGTCGGTGTGGACTTGTTGGGCCGAAGGGCCTGTTTCCACACTGTAAGTAATCTAATCTAATTCCTTTTGGCTTTCCTAATTACTTGCTGCATCTGCATACTAATCTTTTGCGATTCAATCCCAATGACATGCTTCAGTATCTTTGAGCTTTGTAATGTCCCAGCAATGAGATAAACTGTTTATGCTTAGTACATAATGGGCAATTTCCTATTTTTCCCAATATTATACTTGATTTCACAGATCATCGCCCGCTCACTTCAATTATTTATATCTTTTCGTAGCCTTCTTGTGTCCTTTTTACAACTCAACCACAGCAGTGAATCCCAAGTATTTTCCTCAGGTGACCCCCATTTCAAGGTTTGAAAGTTGCCACAACCCCTCAGTGGGGACCAGGAGTGTTGGTTAGAGGTTGCTGTGAGTGTAGGGTGTTGGATGGGAAGGGGTTACTAATGGTCTCTGAAATAGAGTGACAGACAGGGCGGTGAAGAAGGCTTTTGGCACACTGGCCTTCATCAGTCAGGACACTGAGTATAAGAGTTGGAAGTTATCTTACAGTTGTACCAGACATTGGTCAGGCCGCACTTGGAGTATTGTGTTCAGTTTTGGTCACCTTGCTATCGGAAGGATGTCAGTAAATGGAAAGAGTGCAGAAGAAATTTACAGGACTCAATGGTCTGAGTTATAGAGAGAGGTTGGGACTTTTTTCTTTGAAGCATAGGAGACTGAGGGGGGCCTTACAGAGGTGTATCAGAACATGAGAGGCATGGATAGGGTGAATGCACTCAGTCTTTTTGCCAGAATTGGGGAAACAAAGACTGGAGGGCATCACTTTAGGATTAAAGGAGAAAGAATAAAAGAGCAATTATTTTACGCAAAGGGTGTTACGCATATGGAATGAGCTGCCAGAGGAAGTGGTTGAAGCGGGTACGTTAATAAAATTTAAAAGGCATTTGGACAAATACACGGATAGGAAAGGATTAGAAGGATATGGGCCAAGTGCAGTGAAATGGGTTAAAAATCACACAACACCAGGTTATAGTCCAACAGGTTTGTTTGGAAGCACTAGCTTTCAGAGCGCTGCTCCTTCATCAGGTGGTTGTGAAGTAGGATCATAAAACACAGAATTTATAGCAAATGATAACAGTGTCCAGATTACAGAGGAAGTGCTGGATGTCTCGAAATGGGGAAAGGTGTATAAATCCCCAGAACCTGATCAGGTGTACCCGAGAATTCTGTGGGAAGCTAGAGAAGTGATTGCTGGGCCTCTTGCTGAGAAATTTGTATCATCGATAGTCACAGGTGAGGTGCCGGAAGACTGGAGGTTGGCAAACGTGGTGCCACTGTTTAAGAAGGGTGGTAAAGACAAACCAGGGAACTATAGACCGGTGAGCCTGACCTCGGTGGTGGGCAAGTTGTTGGAGGGAATCCTGAGGGACAGGATGTACATGTATTTGGAAAGGCAACGACTGATTAGGGATAGTCAACATGGCTTTGAGCATGGGAAATGCGTTTGACAAGGTTCCCAATGGGAGACTGATTAGCAAGGTTAGATCTCATGGAATACAGGGAGAACTAGCCATTTGGATGCAGAAGAAGGTAGAAGACAGAGGGTGGTGGTGGAGGGTTGATTTTCAGACTGGAGGCCTGTTACCAGTGGAGTGCCACAAGGATCGGTGCTGGGTCCCCTACTTTTTGTCATTTACATAAATGATTTGGATGCGAGCATAAGAGGTACAGTTAGTAAGTTTGCAGATGACACCAAATTTGGAGGTGTAGTGGACAGCGAAGAGGGTCACCTCAGATTACAACAGGATCTTGATCAGATGGGCCAATGGGCTGAGAAGTGGCAGATGGACCAGAGGGCAGTGGAGGCCCAGTCTCTGGATTCATTTAAGAAAGAGTTGGATAAAGCTCTCAAAGATAGTGGAATCAAGGGTTATGGAGATAAGGCAGGAAGCGGATCAGCCATGATCATATTGAATGGCGGTGCAGGCTCGAAGGGCTGAATGGCCTACTCCTGAACCTATTGTCTATTGTCTAAAAGCGAGGTGCTGCATTTTGGGAAAGCAAATCTTAGCAGGACTTATACACTTAATGGTAAGGTCCTAGGGAATGTCGCTGAACAAAGAGACCTTGGAGTGCAGGTTCATAGCTCCTTGAAAGTGGAGTCGCAGATAGATAGGATAGTGAAGAAGGCATTTTGGTATGTTTTCCTTTATTGATCAGAGTATTGAGTACAGCAGTTGGGAGGTCATGTTGTGGCTGTACAGGACATTGGTGAGGCCACTGTTGGAATATTGTGTGCAATTCTGGTCTCCTTCCTATCGGAAAGATGTTGTGAAACGTGAAAGGGTTCAGAAAAGATTTACAAGGATATTGCCAGGGTTAGAGGATTTGAGCTATAGGGAGAGGCTGAAAAGGCTGGAGCTATTTTCCCTGGAGCGTCGGAGGCTGAGGGGTATGGATAGGATAAATAGACAAAATCTTTTCCATGGGGTAGGGGAGTCCAGAACTAGAGGGCATAGGTTTAGGGTGAGAGAGGAATGATATAGGAGAGACCTAAGGGGCCACTTTTTCACGCAGAGGGTGGTACGTGTATGGAATGAACTGCCAGAGGAAGTGGTGGAGACTGGTACAATAGCAACATTTAAGAGGTATTTGGATAGGTATATGAATAGGAAGGGTTTGGAGAGATATGGGCCGTGTGCTGGCAGGTGGAGCTAGATTGGTTCGGGATACCTGGTCGGCATGGACGGGTTGGACTGAAGGGTCTGTTTCCATGCTGTACATCTCTATTGACTCTATGACTCTAACTGGAAAGATATATTGAATTAACCGGGATTGTTGTTCAGTCTTCCATTTTTTAGAATGAGTTCCAGATTTTGGGTCATCAATATGTAAATCCCAGAACTTCTTTTAAGTCACATTCTCAGGATAACTTAAGGTTTTACAAAAGCAGTGACAACTCAGCTCTGACAATCAATTATAGGTGTGAGGTCAGAGTCTGTCTTTATCCCAATTTTGAGTTCTATTTCCAAAGTAGAAATTTACAAAATGTCACATGGATTGTCTGCCAGCCTTGACTGCTGGCAGATCGTGCATTTTTTGACTGTATCTGCAAATATAATTCTGCAGATGCAAATTCACCCCATAGATGTATATGTGTGCATCATCCAACACTGGCTCCTCCATATGAGGGAAATGGGGTTAGGTTGACTGACATTTTAGTTGGCATGGACCAGTTTGGGCCAATGGGCCTGTCTCAATGCTGTAGGACTCTATGACTCGATAAGGAGCACAGTTGTTATAGTTGTTGCTTGAGACACCATTCTCCTGGTTACGTAGGGAGCTTAGGCTGTTCATTGTGTACAGGAGCCCTTTCATAAACTTTTCCTAAACCATTAATCGGGTGGACATGACTTGAAAAGATTCATGATGCTGCATGTGTGAAGATTGGGGCATTTTGATTAGGTACGGATGTTGTTGTGGTTCTGTTCGCCGAGCTGGAAGTTTTTGCTGCAAACGTTTCGTTCCCTGGCTAGGGAACATCATCAGTGCTGTTGGAGCCTCGTGTGAAGCGCTGCTTTGATGTTTCTTCCGGTATTTATATGGTACGGATGTTAATGCACATAGTCAAGGCACTTAATTGAGACAGAAATCAGCCTGGCTATTAATTAATTGACAAAACAGCCTCAAAATACTGAATCCTGTTCTTGTGTTGCTATTTTGTAAAAATGTCTGGGTTTAAAAAGTAGTTTAAAATTTTCTAGCAATTTGAAGTAATCACAAATGCCAGGTATTTTACTGTTTAATTTCCCAGTGACGATCACTTGTTGAGACCATTCTGTTAATTAGCCAGATAGGAGTAACAGTGTGTGCCATCTATAAGACACCACAGCACTTCACCAGGCACTGTGGTAGCACCCTCCAAAACCCGCAACCTCAACCATCTAGAAGGAAGACAGCAGATGCACGGGAACCTCAGCAAGTTCCCTCCGAGCCACACACCAACCCGACTTGGAGATGGACCAGCGTTCCTTAGGACCCCGGAGCTCCCTCCCTAACAGCACTACTGGTGGAGCTGCACCTCAGGGGCTGCTAGAGTTCAAGAGGCAACTCGCCCCCAGCTCCAAGGCAATTGGGAACTGGCAACAAATCCCCAGCCGAGTCAACAAACCCTGTGAATGAATAATAACAAACTTGGTTGTCGCTCCACTATTGGCTTTGGTGTCACTGAGCTGGGGGGAACCAGCCTGCAACAACACCCTGGCCTAACTCTCTGGCAACACCTTTTCCATCATCTCCCCAATTCCACACCCCGTAATCTATTCTCGTTTTCCACATGGCCAAATTGGGCATGCATTTGTTTTTCCAAGGGACAGCCGTACGTCAAGAATGAGGTGGAGCTCAGCTAGGATGCTAAACCTGGTGGACTAGCCTCCAATGTTACTCGGTGAGTCTCTCTTCACGAACCTGAACGCCAGCGAATTTCCTTCTCATCTGATCGCTGAAATGGTGATCTATGCTCAACCAATCTTAGCCATGTTCCCACTGTCTCCCCTATACAAGGTCATCCAAAACTCTGTTACCATTGTCCTAAGGCGTTCCTTTCACAATGCACCATCACCTCTCCCACCCATTCCTCAGCACACTGAACTCCATTGATTCCCAGTCAAGCAATATAGAGTCACACAGAACAGAACAGACCCTTTGGTCCATTTCAACCATAATTCCAAACTGAACTAGTCCCACTTGCCTGCTTCTGGCACATACCCCTTCAAACCTTTTCCATTCATGTACTTATCCAAATGCCCTTTAAATATTGTAATTGTACTCACATCCAACACTCCATCTGGAAGTTCATTCCATATCATCTGAGTAAAAAATTGCCCCTCATATATTTTTTAAATATTTCTCCTCTGACCTTAAAAATATGCCCCCTTGTCTTGAAAATCCCACTCTAGGGAACAGACACCTGCCAATCACCTTATCTTTGACCCTCATGATTCTTTAAACATCTATAAGGTCACCCCCTCAACCTCCTACACTCCAGTGAAAAAAGTCCCAGCCTATCCAGCCTCTCCTGATAACTCAATCCTTCCATTCCCAGCAACATCCTGGTAAATCTTAGTCACTCTTCAAAAAACTCAATCAAGTCAGTGAGACATGATTTCCCAATCACAAAGCCATGTTGACTATCCCTAATGCCTTTCCAAATGCATGTAAATCCTGTCCCTCCAATACCTTGCGCACCATTGACATCAGCCATCTTGATTTTAAAATTCTTATCCAAATTTGTAACTCCTTCCTATCTCCCTTAATCTGCCTCCATTTCTACAGATTTCAGGGATCTCAGTGCTGAGTGTAATCTGATCTCTTTCACAGCCTTACCTCACAACATTTATCATTTCCAATCATACCTTCAGCTGTCTAGGCTCTACCCCTCTACACTGTCCTCATCAATCACTCCCAGCGCAGAGATGGGGTTAAGTGCAGGGTAAAACTCCCTCTACACTCTCCCATATCAAACACTCCCAGGACAGAGATGACACATGGTTAGTTACAGGGTGAATCTCCCCCTACACTCTCCCACATCAAACACTCCCAGGACGGAGACAGCACGGGGTTAGTTCCAGGGTGAATCTCCCCCTACACTCTCCCACATCAAACACTCCCAGGACGGAGACAGCACGGGGTTAGTTCCAGGGTGAATCTCCGTCGACACTATCCCTGTCAAACACTCCCAGGACAGAAATGGCACAGGGTTAGGTACAGGGTGAATCTCCCTCTACACTGTTCCACATCAAACACTCCCAGGGCAGGGAAAGCATGGAGTTAGATGCAGGGTGAAGCTTCCTGTCCATTGTCCCCATCTAACTGACCCAGGACCTGGACAACACAGGGCTAGATCCAGAGTCCCTCTCTGGCAATGCGAGGTTTGAAAATTCCTCTCTCTATACCTCAGGACCCTCTGTTGAGACACACCTGATTGACTGAGATTTTGGCCATTTCCCTTCATATCTCTTTGAGGGGTCCTGGATTGGAATTCACTTTGAAACATGGTCAGTGAGGAAACTTGGGGATGGCTTATGTGCCAGAGGTGCTATAGAAATGCTGGGTTATTGCCATCCATAGTTCAGAATTGCGCTCAGCTGTGTTCCACTCTAATGGTGCCACACTTTGCCAGTTCTTGGGCACAGAGTCAGTTGGAACACCAAGCTCTCAGGCAGAGTTCTAACGCTTTCCTTAAAGGAAAGGGCCTCTCGCGGAGAATAGGATCAAGAAAAGAATTTAGCAACTCAACGGCTCACCACCCTAATTAGATCATTATCTAGTCATTGTGGAAATTCCCCCCAGGCTGCTCCAATTTGTCAGCAACCGCAGACAACTTCCTGTAAACGAATCTGATCATTTCATCTGTGTTGGATTTGTGACACCACTCCACTCGCAAACAAATTTTCTCCATGGTTTTGAACGTGTTCCAGCCCCTCAATTTCACTCGAGTCAGATAAAAGTCCCACGCCTGGACTACCCCCCAACTTCCAGCATGCTAACTTTCTCCTCTCCCTGCGGTTATTTTTTTTGTTGGAAAGTGAAGTTGTGTCAAAACTTGTCAGACGCTGCGATGGGGAGAAAGTGAGGACAGAAGATGCTGGAGATCAGAGTCGAGAGTGTGGTGCTGTTCTCATTGGAGAAGAGAAGGTTTAGGGGAGATCTGAAAGAAGTGTATAAGATGATTAGGGGTTTAGATAGGGTAGATACTAAGAACCTTTTACCGCTAATGGAGTCAGGTGTTACTAGGGGACATAGCTTTAAATTAAGGGGTGGTAGGTATAGGACAGATGTTAGGGGTAGATTCTTCACACAGCGGGTTGTGAGTTCATGGAATGCCCTGCCCGTATCAGTGGTGAACTCTCCTTCTTTATGGTCATTTAAGCGGGCATTGGATAGGCATTTGGAAGTTATTGGGCTAGTATAGGTTAGGTAGGATTCGGTCGGCGCAACATCGAGGGCCGAAGGGCCTGTACTGCGCTGTATCCTTCTATGTTCTATGTTCTATGTCAGGCAGCATCCGAGGAGAGTCGACGTTTCGGGCATAATCCCTTCAGCAGGAATGTGGTCAGAGAGAGAGTTGCTCCTTCTCCCTCTCACTACATCAGCAGCGTGAGCACTTGAGTCAAACAAAATTTAATCGAGGAAAGCAAACAAAATTAAAAATGCCTCTTTACCGATCTGTCATTTGGCACTAGCCCAGCCTGACAAAATCTTCAGCCAACTTCCAGTAACATATTGGCACTAACTCTCCTTAACTCTCACAAAGTGCTGTTTGCTTCCAAGTAAAATAAATTGCTTCTTGTTGTTTGAGGACACTAGATACTGATAGATTTATTGTTGGCACATGTACCAAGGTCTAATGAAAAGTGTTGAATGAGCCCAATACAGGCAGATAGTACCACAGCACGTTCTTTACGGTAGCATGTTTTCCTTAGAAGTGGAGGAGATTAGATTGAGGTGTGAAAGGGGTTCAAGATCATAGATATCTACAATACTGGGGGCAAAAGCTGTCGTCAGCCTCAGCCCATAGAACTGCTCACTTCAGACAAAGAGGGCAAGAGACACACAGAGAGCAAGAGTGAGAGAATGAGAGAGTGAGAGTCAGAGCGCACGACAGGCAGAGGGCATGTGACAGAAAGAGCGAGAAATGTATAGAGAGAACGAGAGAGAAAAGTAGCGAGCGAGATAGAGAGCAGAGAGACAGCGCAAGCGAGAGGGACAGAGAGTGCGAGAGAGTGAGAATGAGCAAGCCCCGTACAGATTGAGCGCAAGCAAGAGATACAGAGTGAGACAGAAAGAAAAAGAGGCACAGACAGAGGGGGAGAGAAAAAAAAAAGAGAGAGAGAGAAAGTGGGAGAGAAAGCAAAAGAGGGAGAGAAAGAGGGAGAAAGAAAGAAAGAGGGAGAAAGAAAGAGAGAGAAAGAGAGAGAGAGAGAGAGAGAGAGAAAGAGAGAGAGAGAGAAAGAGGGAGGGAGAAAGAGAAAGAGAGAAAGAAAGAGGGAGAGAAAGAAAGGAAGAGCAAGAGCGAGAGAGTGAAAGAGAGAAGCGAAGCGAAGAGAGAGACACAGACAGAGAGCGATTGACTGCGAGAGAGAGCGCGACACATGACTGGTGTTGGTTTTACCTGAGGGAGACCATCCCTCAGGTAAGGGAAGAGCTTGAGAAGATGGGCCCTTCATAGTGACTCAGCTTGGAGCAGGATTGGAACCCACTCTGTTACTGTCCCTCTGCATCATAAAGTGGAACCCGAAACAAGGAAACCACTTTTAGAGCCTGAAGGAATCTTGGATTTTCATTGGTTGGGTCCACATTTATGAGCAGAGAACAGAGATGGCTTGCCGTTGCTTCCAGAGGGATGGGTGATTGACTGGAAAACCGTGCCATTCTTACCACCAGCCATCCTGTGCATTGGAAAGAGACACACAACACTGACACATAACCTGCTGACCACAGCATTATCCCACCCACTGTCCTTAATGAAACTGGAACGGGAGGCTGGTCCCACTGGTGACCATGGATGTAGGACAGTGTGAAATAAAGTTTTATACAAGTTATTAAAAGTAAAATCCTGCAGCTGCTGGAAACTGGAAACAAACTCTGAGAGGGGCAGCGGGCTGGCTCAGTGGTTAGCATTGCAGCCTCATAGCACCAGGCACACTCGTTCAATCCCATACAAGGGCGACTGTCTGTGTAGAGTTTGCCCATTCTCCATGGGCTGTGGGAGGAAACCCAAAGATATGTAGGTTAGGGTGGATTGGCCATGGGAAATTGCCCCACACTGTCCAGAAATGTACAGACTAGCCATGTAGAAATGCAGGGTACAGGGAGAGGGTGAAGGGGGGGGGGGGGTGAGGTCTGGGTGGGATGCTCTTTGGAGGGCTAGTGTGGACTCGATGGGCTGAATGGCCTGCTTCCACAGTGTAGGGATCATATGAAGGCTAGAGATCCTCAGCTGGGGATATGACAGCAACTGTAAAGAGAAAACAGAGTTAACATTGACAAAGAGTATAGTGCTGGAAAAGCATCTTGTGGAGCGGGAGAGTCAACATTTCGGGCAAAAGCCTTTCATCAGGCAGGGCTTTGAAAGCCAGCCAGGTTATTGAAATGTACCTGGACTGCAATGACAATCGATGATTTAAAATGTAAGAAACCAAGTATAAACCAGAGATACTGTAGTGTGTGCAAAAATAATTAAACTTCACTCTCTGCTTCATGGTGCAACTGAATGAAAGAACTCCCAAGTGAACCAAAACAAAAAGCATTTATTTATAATATTAAAAAGAAATTCTGACAATATTAAGATCTGCTTTTATCTTAGGGAAAAAAAATTAAAAGAGTAATAAATATATTTTAAGCTCACATTCTCGAGACATGATACAGCACAGCCGTAATACATAGATATTTTTTAAAAATATACGTTCCAAAAGAGATCATGTTAGTCTACAAATGAAGATTCACAGGAAGGGGAAGCTACACGTTTCCCCCTCCAAATGAACATCTCAATACACAACAGCATGAATCCAACATGTGAAAAAGGTACCAGTTGATCAGTCAAAATGTTTTTTTTAAAAAGATCTGGTACACAGTCGCGCCCCAGCTCATTGTAACACTCGGTGTCCCTAGAAATGGCAAGGAGACACTTGGAATGGATGTGGACCATTCTGTTGGAGGAACAAAATACTCGGTCCAGACCCTCCAGCTTTAATTTCAAGTCTGATCAAGGGTGACATTAAAAGCCAGCGAATGGTTTCTCTCTCACATGTGGTAGCACATTCGTTGTGAAATCATTTTAAGTACACAGTACATGCTCCTTCTTTAACAAGTTGTGTCTTCATTGGTCTAACACGTGGCTTCCACAAGCTTCCCCTCCCTTCCCCACTGCCAAGCTCAGTTCTCATTGCTCACTCCCCACGGGTATATCCCTTCCTCATTGTCATCGAAGCATAGAAGCCCTACAATATGGAAACAGGCCATTTAGCCCAACAAGTGTACTAGGAGAAAGTGAGGACTGCAGATGCTGGAGATAAGAGTCGAGCGTGCGTTGCTGGAAAAGCACAGCAGGTCAGGCAGCATCCAAGCAGCAGGAGAATTGACATTTCGGGCAAAAGCCCTTCCCAAGTCGACACTGATCCTCTGAAGGGTAACCCCACTCAGACCTATTCAATTATCCTATGCTTACCCCTGACTAACGCACCTAGCCTGTGCATCTCTGAACGTTACGGGGCAATGTAGTTTGGCCAATTCACCTAACCTGCACATCTTTGGATTCTGGGAGGAAACCGGAGCACCCGGAGGAAACTCACGCAGAGACTGTCTGTGTGGAGTTTACACAATCGCCTGAGGCTGGAATCAAACCCAGGCCCATGGTTCTGTGAGGCAGCAGTGCTCACCACAGAACCCACCTTTGTGTTAAGGATCTCAGCCTCCTCCTCTACCACAAGCCCAACTCCCTCCCAGCTTTCCAGGCAGCCCCACCCCCGCAGCTGCCCAGTCTGATCCTGCCTCATTCCCAGTTGGAGCCCGACTCTGCCCTCTCCAATTTATGGAGCGGCCAAAGTGCCACTTATGGATGCCAGTCTGGATTTGCCTCCTGGGCAGGGCAAGCGCCAAGGTCGGAAGTCATGCTTTTGGCTGGGGACAACAAAAAAGAAACATAGCAATGCAACAATATATTTTTTTTTAAAAAAATCACACTCAAGTTCAGCAAGAAAGTCAAGGTGTCTTCAGTGCATCGTGTCAGGGCACAGGTTTGTTGAGTGACCCTCTCAGGGTTAAGGTGCAGAGAAAAACCAATGAACATCTAGCACCAACGTTCTGTACAAAAGCTGTGTCCCCTATCTTCCATTTCTCCATGACCGCCAATCCTACTGGGTTGAGTGACTAGTCTCTCTTAACTCAGAGACATGTATACAGTCTTCCTTCTCTCCTCTGGAGGAGGAGTTCAGGGAAACAGAGAGAGAGAACCACTTCCTTCGATGTCTGCGAATTGTCTGCCCATCTCTTGGCGGGTGGGCAATAGTTATTGGCGCATTGGTAAAGCCCTCAATGGAAGAAAGTCAACACCCTTCCTTCTCCAGCGGTGCAGACCAGCCACAAATGGGAACAGTTCTTCCCCCAACCTAATCGTGCTGACCCTAAGCCCATTTCGCAGATCAAGGTGGTTGGACGTAGGGGGAAGGGTGGCGGGGTTTGAAGAAAGGGGATTCGGAAAATACAGTCAAAGGGACAACGGCAACACGAGAGGCAGAGGGCAGACCAGGCAATGCAGACGGAAACGATGAGCGTGGCATGAAGCAGGGCTCTTTCACAATAGGCCGCCTTGGAAAGTCATCGCACCCTTCACTCTTTCTGTAACAGACAATAACCAAACAGTCATCAGATTCAATAACAAACAAATATCCAAATAAATAAAATCAAATGTCAAAACAGCTCAGCGTCTCGATTTAGCAAACACTAAGATGCAACACTGTCTGTTTAGACTAGAGAAGGTTGCCAGGGTGGGCAGTGAACCTGATAGAGGTGTATAAGACCATAAGGAGCATGAAGACAGGGGGCAACGGAGCAGCTGTTCCCCTTAACTGAAGGAGGCGCAATCTTAATCTGAAGGGGAGGTTCTGAGGGGATTTGAGGAAAATTTATTTGCCACCCAGTGGGTGGTGGAGTTCTCAAATGCCCCCCTGAGGGGGTCATGGAGGCTGGAAGTCTTTCAATCTTTTGAACGTACTTCGATGAGTATTTAAAATGCCCTAACAGTCAAGGTCATGGGGAAAGTAAGGACTGCAGATGCTGAAAAATCGACATTTCGGGCAAAAGGCCTTTAATCATTCCTGATGAAGGGCTTTTGCCCAAAACATCAATTCTCCTGCTCCTTGGATGCTACCTGACCTGCTGTGCTTTTCCAGCACCACACTCATCATTCAAGGTCATAGGCCAAGTGCTGGAAAGTGGGATTAGTGTAAATAGGTTGACACAGACTCGATGGACTGAAGGGTGTCTTTTAGGAGAAAGTGAGGTCTGCTGGAGATCAGAGCTGAAAATTTGTTGTTGGAAAAGCGCAGCAGGTCAGGCAGCATCCAAGGAGCTGAAGAAGGGCTTATGCCCGAAATGTCGAATCTCCTGCTCCTTGGATGCTGCCTGACCTGCTGCGCTTTTCCAGCAACACATTTTCAGCTCTGAAGGGTGTCTTTTGCACTGTATGACGCTGATTAGCACTGCTGCCATGCAGGGACCCGGGTTTGACTCCCCCCTCGGGCGACTGTCTGTGCGGAGTTTTCACATTGACCCCATGTCTGTGTGTGGGTTTCCTCCGGGCGCTCCAGTTTCCTCCCACAGTCTGAAGATGTACAGAGTAGGGTGGATTGGCCTTGGGAAACTGTCCAGAGATGTGTAGGTTAGGTGGGCTAGCCATGGGAAATGCAGGGTTACAGGGATAGAATAGGGGGTGGGTGGGTCTGGGTGGGATGCCCTTCAGAGGGTTGGTGTGGGTTCGATGGGCTGATTGGCCTGTAGGGATGCTGACTCTTATTACTCAAATGCTGATTTGATATTGGTATCTTTGCAACCTCTTTCCCACCCCTCTTCAGAATTCAACAATCTCACTTCAGAAACATGACTCAGGTCTGGCTTTCCTTTAGCCATTCACACTTCTGTGACCAATCTTTATTTTTGTTTATTTGTCCCTGCAGGGTTCATTTATTCACCATTTGATTATGACAGTCTGTTCTATGCTCACTGACCTTGATTGGTTATGCCTGGGGGTAGACTGCCTGCAATAGGAGTTGAGACACTGCAACTATGGAGCGGTTTTCAAACTCTTGGTCAGTGAAACCTGTGGCAGTCAGTCATTGTCCTTCCCTTTTGGGTCCTCTGCCATTTCCTCAGCTGTCACGTCCCTGAACTGTTCCAATACAGGCAGACAGACAGACAGAGACAAAGAGAGCAGCACACAGAGAGACAGAGACAGGCACACAGAGAGACAGACAGAGACAGAGATGGATTGTCTTTTCCCTAGGACGGGGGTTTCAACACTTGGGGCAGACTTAAGGTCAGAGGAGAGAGATTTAATAAAGATATCAGGGGCAAGTTTTTTTTTACAGAGGGTGTTTTTCAGGTCGAATGAACTTCCAGAGGAAGTGATGGATGTGGGTACAATTACAATGTTTAAAAGACATTTGGATAAGGACATGAATAGGAAAGGGTTTGGAGGGATATGGGCCAGGAGCAGGCAGGTGGGATTAATGGAGCTTGGGGTGGACTGGTTGGACCCAAGGGTCTGTTTCTGTGCAGTAGGACTCAGAGAAACACACACAGCCTAATCCCAACATCCTCCCATTTGCAATTGCAGATTTCTGGTGAGTGCACAGTTTTGATTCTGTCTGGACACCGATGAATCCTTGCAGTCAGTCACTGTGTGAACCAGCAGTGGTGAGAACGAGGAACCTGTCCTCGAGATGAACACTGATGATGCAATGAAAGGGAAAGCTGGGTCATAGAGACAGAATATTGCACACCCAACCCACCCCTCACCTATCCACCAACTGACCAGAAAGAGGGCTCGAACCTCACTTGATGGAATTGGTAAGGTTGGCAATGAGCTGGGAAATCTTTCAGTGTGCCTCCATGTGTGCCCTCGCCAGCAAAGCCTTCTACACAGGCACCCTTTCCACCAGCAAGCCATCTGAGGTAAAGACTAGCTAAACGTCCACAAGCATTAAGACTGGGTTGGTGTGTTGCATCATGCCACTGGCTGGGATTTGGGGTTGGGAGGTGGTTTATGTTGAGGGAGGAAAAGGAAATGAAGGAGAAATGGAATGGAAGGTTCAGATGGGAAGTAGAGCATGGACAATGGCCCAGTCAGACTGTACTGCCTGTTTCTGCCAGGATTGGTGAAATATAATTAGACGGTTCTCCTGCCAGAGCAATTTTAAATGTCCAGGTCCAACACCCCCCACCCAACCACCCTGACCCATTTACAAGAGTTGTTTGCAGAGCCTGGAAATGCAATCGGATCGCAAAACCCACCCTCCCAATCTGGTGATCCTGGTGAGTCTCA
This sequence comes from Hemiscyllium ocellatum, assembly GCF_020745735.1. NCBI lineage: Eukaryota > Metazoa > Chordata > Chondrichthyes > Orectolobiformes > Hemiscylliidae > Hemiscyllium > Hemiscyllium ocellatum. The sequence goes on along the minus strand of NC_083433.1, from coordinate 8,553,521 downwards.
ATGCACTGCCCAAATCCCCCCACCCCCATCCACCACAAAGGCACACATTCTGTCGATGCAGGGGGATGCGAGAAAAAAAAACACTCGTGACACCAAGGGAAAGTGAACCTCGCCAAGTGGTTCCTCAATGGATCTCATTGGCGAAGGGAGGTTCTCTCCCTCTCTCCTGAAGGTAAATGTGGCCCAGTTCTGGATTGGTCTGCACGTTAATTCAGACCACGCTGTGCGGGGAGCCTTGCAGTTATTCAGATGGGGGTTGGTGAAGAAAGAGATTCACCAGCACCACCCCCCCCCCCCCCCCCACCCCCCCTCAACTCCCAATCCCTTGACAGTCGGCATCTTTGAAGACTAAAGGGAAATTTAGCACCCAGATGCAGACACGCACGACAGTGTTGTTAAGTCAGGTTTTGCTGAGTTGGAGTATAGCTCTTCCTACAGTCCCATTGCTGTGAACTGACAACTGGCCTCTTGCCCACAGTGACAAGTGCTGGCAAGGCTCCTTACTTCCTTTGTAGAACTTTAAACCATTCAGCAAACTCTTTCAGGGCCTGGCTGAGAGAACACATTCACAGTACTGGATCCCGTGACTCAGTCCTATTGCTGCGGTTGCCAAGGAGAGGAGGGTCACGTTACTAAGGGCGATTGCACATCAACTTGTAAAGCTACAAGATAAAAGTCCTATCAGTGAATCCTTTGATGCTGACTCTCACAGGTTATAATAGCTAATTGGCTGGGGTTTTTTTTGGATGAGTAATCCAGAGTTTGAGCTAATGATTTGCAGACGTATGTTCAACTGCTACCACAGCGACCAAGGAATTAGGATTCAATTAGCGTCTCCTCAAAACCACTAGACTGTTACTTAGAAAGCCTATATTTTCCTCTAATATCCTTTAAAGGAAGGAAACCTGTCGTCTTTACACAGTCTGGCCTACATGTGGTTTTCTGAACTGCTCAGAATTGACGTACTGAGCTTTCTCTCTGTTCCAGAAGAAATGAAGCACTGCAGATGCTGGAGATCAGTCAAAAAGTGTGGTACTGGGGCATATGCACTAAACGACCCCAATGCCCTTGGCCGAACACTTCAATTCCCCCTCCCACTCCGCCAAGAACATGCAAGTCCTGGGCCACCACCGCCACCAGATTCTGCCAGACACCTGGAGGAAGAACGACTTAATTTCCACCTAGGGACCCTCCAACCACATGGGATTAATACTGATTTCACCAGTTTCCTCATCTCCCTTCCTCCAACCTCATCCCAGACCCACCCCTCCAACTCAGGACCAACTTCTTGAGCTGACCCACCTGTCCATCTTCCTTCCCACCTAACCACTCCACCCTCCCCTCCAATCACCACCCCCCACCTCCATCTACCTATCACGTTCACACCTACCTTCCCCCAGCTCCCCCTCCCCCACATTCCTGATGAAGGGCTCATGCCTGAAGTATCGACTCTCCTGCTCCTCGATTGCCGCCTGACCGGCTGTGCTTTTCCAGCGCCACACGTTTTTGACTCCTCACTCTGTTCTACCCCACCCTCTGGGGCAGTGGTGGGTGGGCAATAAATGTTGGCTTCGCCAGTGATGCCTCACATCTCAGAAACGAGTACAACATCAGAGTACCTTCCCACGAATGGTCAAAGGTCAGACAATGAAATACAAGCCTGGAGCCCAAATAATAAAGTCTCTTCCAACCTCTTCTGTCAGGCAGAAGATACCAGAGATTAACCACACGTACGAACAGATTCAAGTTCAGCTTCTGTTATTAGACTTCTGAATAGGCCTCTCAAATTTTAATGTAAAAAGTGAGGTCTGCAGATGTTGGAGATCAGAGCTGAAAATGTGTTGCTGGTTAAAGCACAGCAGGTCAGGCAGCATCCAAGGAACAGGAAATTCGACGTTTCATCAGGACTGATGAAGGGCTCTGGCGTCGAATTTCCTGTTTCTCAAATTTTAATGTTGACCTCGCTGTCAGTGCACTGTAACACGGTACTCCCCGCTCTGTTCTATTACCCTGATGCACTTTGTGTGGTATGATCTGCACCCAAACCCAAACTTTTCACTGTACCCAGGTACGTGTGGCAGTGATAAATCAAATCAAATCAAGAATTGGTCAAGGTGAAATAAATCACAACCTGCTCCTGAATTTTAGGTCATCATGCTTTCAAAGGAAAACAAAAAAACTCACCTCCCGATTCCTTTCCAAAGCTCTCCCTTTCCTAAGCCTCGAGAACTTCCTCTCTGGGTAATGACAATGGCTCCATTTCAGTCATATGTGGAGGAGCCTAAGTGACAGAAAGACAGCCCTTTAACATGACACTGAACTAACAGAGGCACAAGTCCCTAACACACATGGGCATGCAGGTCATCAGTGCCAGTGAACAGACCGAGGAGGCCATTCAGCCCCTTGACCTCACCATTCAATAAGATCACCACTGACATAGCTTCACTCCATCTACCTAACCTTGGGTCGATAATCTTCGTGTGTAACAACAATCTCGCTTCCTGACATTTTTAATGGAGGGAGAGACTGGGTGGCATTGCTGCCTCATAGCTCCAGGGTCCCGGGTTCAATTCCAGCCTTGGATGAATGTCTGTGTGGAGTTTGCATGCGTTTCCTCCTGGTCAGGTGAACTGGCCATGCTAAATTGCCCATAGTGTTAGGCGCATTAGCCAGGGTTTAAAAGAGGGTATGGAAACGGGTCTGGGTGAGTTTCTCTTTGCAGTGTTGGGCCGGAGAGAGAGAGAGAGAGAGAGAGAGAGAGAGAGAGAGAGAGAGAGAGAGAGAGAGAGAGAGAGAGAGACTCAACCCTTTTATATAGAAAGAATGCTTCCTGACCTCAGATTCAAAAGGTGTGGTGCTGGAAACGTACAGCCAGTCAAGCAGCATCCAAGGAGCAGTAAAGTTGACATTTCAAGCATAAGCTCTTATCAGGAACCTTCATCAGCCCTGAATGGCTTTAGATTCCAAGGCTTTGGTTCTAAGTTTAAAATTCTATCCCCTTTGTTCAGTTCCCCTAGAGAAAACGGTTTCTCTCCACCCACCCTATCGATTTCTGGATGAATTTTTTTTAAAATTTAACTTCTCTTAAAAAAAAGCAGCTCAGGTGGAGACAGGAACGTCACATTTTACTCTGCTCTGCTCCACCAATCCTAATCTCAGTCTCCATCGCCAGAGAAATGACTTCAGCACTACCTTCTCTCACAGCTCGTTCTCTACTGCCTCACACTTAAATCATTGCAATTCAATTTAGAAATAAAGACCGCTCCCAACTCCCTTTTAACCTCAAGCAACTGAAATGATACAGACCAAACTAATTTCACACACACATTTCTTGGAAGAGGAGGAGGGAGAAATGCGCCAATTCCCTCAGACCGAATGTGAGAGAGTCATAGGATTCAAATGGGAATTTTCAACATCGTGTTGAATCCAGCCATGACAGATGGTGTAATTTGAACTCAGTAAAGTCTGGAAGTAAGAACCTAATGGCAATTATGAATCCACTGTCAATGGTTGGAAAATCCCATCTTGAGAAAGCCATCACAAATGTCCTTTAGGGAAGGAGTCTGCCATCCTTACCTGGTCTGGCCTAGATTTAACTCCAGACTTAGAGGTTTACAAAATTATGAGGGGCATGGATAGGTTATATAGGCAAAGTCTTTTCCCTGTGGCCGGGGAGTCCAGAACTAGAGGGCATAGGTTTAGGGTGAGAGGGGCAAGATATAAAAAGCGACCTAAGGGGCAACTTTTTCATGCAGAGGATGGTATGTGTATGGAATGAGCTGCCAGAGGAAGTGGTGGAGGCTGGTACAATTGCAGCATTTAAGAGGCATTTGGATGGGTATATGAATCGGAAGGGTTTGGAGGAATATGGGCCGGATGCTGGCAGATGGGACTAGATTGGGTTGGGATATCTGGTCGGCATGGACGGGTTGGACCGAAGGGTCTGTTTCCACGCTGTACATCTCTATGACCCACAGCAAAATGGTTGACTCTTAACTGCCCTCTGGGCAATTAGGGGTGGACAGTAAACACTGGCCCAGCCAATGACACCCTCATCCCGTGAACAAATAAGTATGCAAATTGCTGAACTCCACAGAGAAAAAGCACAGTATATTACTGTAAAGACAGACACAAGCTTGATTTATGATGATTATGATTGTATTAAGTTTGTTGATAGTATAGCTATTGGTATATTTAGGATTCTTAAGCAAGTATTATCCAATCACTAGATCACATCTAATAGTAAAGATTTAGTTTTGGGTTTTGAAAGTAGAGCCAGCGGAGATACAACTAGATTTGTTTACAATCTCTAGAAGTGACAAACATTGATGTCGAGTATTCAGCTCTCTGAACAGGAGGGTTCAGAACTTGAGCTTTTACCTGGGGCCTGAGAGAGCCCATTCCCCCCACTGCTTCCCCTAGAGCAATACCTCAACCAGAGGTCAAGCATTCCTCCTGTAGAATAAATTTTGATGAACGTTTGAAATTTGATATCCTTGATGAGCAAAAAAAACCCCATCTCATGCCTCTTTGCAATTCCGTGCGGAGAAACAGACTTGTAGCCAATCCCGTTCCCAGTTCGACAACCCATCCTAGAAACCAACATTTGGACCACTGCTGCTTTATCTTGTAACAAGACCTTGCATTTTCCTATTCCCTCTGTCCTGGAGGGACTATCTTGTCTCAAAGTTCCACAGGTACCAGCCACCCTCACATTGCAAAAGAAAGTCTCCCAACTGCCTCTGCTGCAGATAAAAAGTGCTAGCTAGTGAACTGTGCAAGACAACACAACTGGTGAAACCACCATCAAAAGTCAGCATTAACGTGAGCGCATGTTCCATACATTGAAGCAACCAGCAAATACAGGCCATTCACTCCATCAAACCAGGTCCACCAGTCACAACTGATCGGATTTTGAGCTCAAATTTCACAGTCTTGCCTAATGCCAGTAGTTTCTTGACTAATCAGGGAGTCGAAGGCTATCAACAGCAGCCTTCAAATGATCGCGCCATCTCCACCATGGGAGGTGGGAAAAGAGAGATGTCCAACCACCCACAATCCTCAGGGGGACAAAAAAGCCCCATCTCAAATCTTATTTTTAATCTGTGTCACGTAGGTTTAGTCTTTCCCAGAAGGGGATACATCCTTTCGGCATCCACCCTGTCAAGTCCCCTCAGGATCCTATTATAAATGTCCTAAGACATAGGCCATTCAGCCCATTGAGTCCACTCCATCATTCAATGGGATCACGGCCAATCTCAATCCTCAACTCCATTTTCCTGTCCTTTCCCCGTACTCTTTACTGATTTAAAAAGAAGTCTTCCCAGCCTTGAATATACTAAATGATCTAGTCTCCAAGGCCTTCCACAGGAAAGAATTCCACACATTCACTACCCTCAGAGAAGGGAATTGTTCTGGTTTCATTGAGATGACACCCTCTGGTCCTAGACTCTCCCACAGGGGGAGCCACCTATCCATATCGAGCCCTAACCAAGCCCTCTAAGAATCCTCTGGTTTTCTCTCATTCTAAGCTCCAATGAATAACAGGCTCGATCTAATCAACCTCTTCTCATAAGAAAATCCCTCCAAATCGGAGGAAAGCACAGGGAACCTTCTCTGGACTGCCTCCAATGCCAGCGTAACTTTCCTTTGTACTTCACAGGACACAAGCCTAAACTGTCCAACCTTTCCGAGTGACAGAACACCACCATCTCGTAGTCCCAGGTATCAGACGGGTGAACCTTCTCCAAACCACTCCTAAAGTATTTATATCCTTTCCTAAAAAGGACGGAGACTAACATTGTGCACATCTTACTCAGCAATGTTCTGTTCAAAACTGGAGAGAAAAAAAAAACACCCTTTCTTTTACTTTGTGATAAACAACATTCTGTTTACCTTCTTAATCACTTGCTGCACCTGCAAACTAACTTGAGATTCATGCAGCAGAATACCCAGATCCATTGGTATTGCAGAGTTCTGAAATGCAGCCTCTGTCTGTTTATATAATACGCTGTTCTCTTCCTTCCAAAATGGCCACATTCACATCACATCCCATCCCATCCCATCTACCAGATTGTTACTTGCTGACTAGGTCCCTTTATAGCCCCCTTTTATCCTGTTCACAACTCGCATAGGAAAGTCCCACCAGCAGATTTATCAGCCATGAATTCCCCAGGTTATTAATAATTGCCACAACATAAAGCCCTGTGGCAAACCACTTGGCATGTCCTGCCAACCAAGAGAAAACCCACTAAGCTCACTTCCTGTTTCCTAATCGCCAACTAAATTTCTGTCCATATTAATCTTATCCCGCACACCCCGAGCTCTTGCATTGCAGAGTCATTTTTTTAAAGTGAGACATTGCCCTCTGGTTGGTCACTTCTAGTTGGCACCTTCTGTCCAGGGACCAAACAGCAGGAACCCCCAGTCCAAGGGCAGAGAAACACAGAGGTAACCTCACTGTCACCATGGAAATCATCAGCCTCATCACAGCCTGGGATCCAAGTTTGAGAGAGGTCAAACAGTGTCAAAACGCAGCACGCTTAGAAATTGACATCTAAACGCAATTAGTTACCACTAAATCCAATTTGATAAACACCTGATGAAAACTTCAGGGCTGGGTAACACAAACATGAACAATCCTTCAAAATTCCCCACACAAAAAAAAAAATTAGCGTTACTAATTAATCAACATGGAGCTGGGAAAACAGCAGGTCAAGAGAGCGTGTTGCTGGAAAAGCACAGCAGGTCAGGCAGCATCTCAGGAGCAGGAGAATCGATGTTTCGGGCATAAACCCTTCATCAGGGGTTAACTGATGAAGAGCTCATGCCCGAAATGTTGATGCTCTTGCTCCCCGGATGCTGCCTGACCTGCTGCGCTTTTCCAGCACCGCACGGTCAACTCTGATCTCCAGCATCTGCAGTGCTCACCTTCTCCTCCAACACAGTAGGTCAGACAGCATCCAAGTAGCAAAGTCAACATTTCAGGCCGATACCCTTCATCAGGGCTGTATTTTCCCAGCTCCACATCGATTGACTCTGACTTCCAGCACCTGCAGTCCTTACTGATGGAGTAAAAGATCTTGGACCCCTCAGCTCAGAATGCCCTGACTAACTTTCCGTGGCAAAGCATTTAAATGCGGTCCCCGTTGCAGGAAACTGCAGCTCCTAATTGTGCACAGCAAGATCACAGGAATGGCGACAAATCGACAAGCCTCGTTGAGTTTTTGTTTGGGGAGTGATTGTGGTTGAGGCGGGGGGAGGAATATTCCCCAGGACACTGGGGAGAACCCACCTGATCTTCAGGAGAGTGGCACTGCATTTTACTATCCACCCGTCAAGCAGATGGGGCAGTGGTTTGGCACTTGACCTGAAAGATGGTATTGTTGATGGTAAGGACTGATGAGTCAGCCTGGATTGTGCATGGACCCGTCTCGAAACTATGTCCAATGCTCCTGCAAGTTGGCCCATCAGAATGGCCTTCACATCTCTCAAAAAAACAAAACCACTCCCAAACAAAACACATCCACAAACTGAGTTCCTCCATGTCTCGCACCTTGATCCCATCCAATGCCCTGCATCCCTATACTAAATTCACACTACCTTCCAGATCCCCCATTGACCTCCCAAGCATGCTCATCTTAACTGGTACTTTAGGCAGCAGTGCCTTGCCAATTAAAAGTTCTCAGAGATGTACAGCATGGAAACAGACCCTTCAATCCAACTCATCCATGCTGACCAGGTATCATAACCCCATCTAGTCCCATTTGCCAGCACTTGGCCCATATCCTTCCAAACCCTTCCTATATCCTCCAGATGCTTTTTAAATGTTGCAATTGTACCAGCCTCCACCGCATCCTCTGGCAGCTCATTCCATACACGTACCACCCTCGGTGTGAAAACATTGCCCCTTAGGTCTCTTTTATACCTTTTCCCCTCACCCTAAATCTATGCCCTCTAGTTCTGAACTCCCCCATCTCAGGGGAAAGACCTTGTCTACTTTTCCTATCCATACCTCTCATAGAGATGTCCATCATGGAAACAGACCCTTCGGTCCAACTAGTCCATGCCAACCAGGTATTCTAAACTAATCTAGTTCCATTTGCCAGCATGTGGCCCATATCCCTCTAAACCCTTCCCATTCATATATCCATCTAGATGCATTTTAAATATTGTTATTGTACCAACCTCCAGCACACCCCTCAGCATCCACCACTCTAGGGAAAACAGCCCTTCCCTATAGCTCAAATCATCCAACCGTGGCAACATCCTTGTAAATCTTTTCTGAATACGGTCAAGTTTCACAACATTCTTGCGATAGGAAGGAGACCAGAACTGCTCACAATATTCCAACAGTGGCCTAACCAATGTCCTGTACAGCCGAAACATGCCCTTCCTCATCTTGGTTTTCCGACCCCTTTCCCACTTCTGTAAGGTCACCTGGCCCACCGTGGAGAAATCCATGCTCCTCTCATTCTGGCCCCTTTAGTTTCCATGACATTGATTGCTCCATTATTACTAGCTGCGATATGAACGCAATTCAAAAGTTGCTGCAAATAAGGATTTACAAATGCCGAGTTGGAATAAGTCTGCTTTGAGGGAGGTACAGTACTGTGAAGATATTCTCTCACACCTCTTAGGATTAAGAAGCTTCATATCAAAAAGGAAAAAAAAAATCACTTACCATCCGCCTTCTCCTTTCCAGCAGGCACATGAGGAGAGCTATGTTCAAAAGGACGCTGATGATAAGAATAATTACAACTGTTTGTGTTGCTGTTGGAGAGATGATCGCACGGGGTTCAGTGCTGCAGAATGTCGCTGCCAGAGGGCTATTGTTTCCGTTGTTTGAGGGGGTTGGGTTGACACTGGTTTGGTCTATTGTAGCAGCCAGGCTGCCATTCACTGAAGCCAGAACGGTGCTGGTTCCATTGGTCGAGCTCGTGAGGTTCCCATCGGTCCAGGTCAGAGACGGACTGGTTCCATTGGTGAAGCTGGTCAGGTCGTGAAGGGTCACAGTTGGAGTGGGGTCGGTTGTATTGCCAATAACCGCACTGGTGGGGTCATTCCAAGTTCCATTGGCAAACACTCCCGGCTCCATCGAAGTTGCTGTGGCATTTGTTGTTACATGAAATATTGTCGTCTCAACGTCTCCTAAAAATGTGAAGAAAGGGAAATAAATCCTCACATGCATCCTTCAGACTACAGTGACCAATACGCAGGCATGCAGAAAAGGGAGGGATGGGAGCTACAGGTTACACCGAGACACGCTTACAGCAAGGTGAGAAACAAACTCCACTACCCCATGCTGAGCTTGACCAAGTTGTGAATACGGATGGACCATAAATGCTGCACTTAATGCGGGGGAAGAGGAGTGGGATTAATTTGATAGTCCGTCTAAAGAGAGCTGATATGTTCAATGGGCCAAATGATCTCCACCACTTCATCGGGCAGCTCATTCCATGCACGCACCACCCTGTGTGTGAAAACATTGTCCCCGTACGTCACTTTTATATATCTTTCCCCTCTCACCCTAAAGATCCTCTAGATCTGGTGCAATGCCATGAGAAGACGGGAATGTAGATTGTTGCTTGTTATAGGACCCTGGTCAATTCCACTCCCAAGGTAACAGGGAAATATTACATTCCTCCCACTCTTCCATGTCACTGCTGAGCCCCAAACACCCCCTCCTCCCCACCGCCGAGAACAACGAGCACACTAACCCCCACCACCGCACAACACTACGATGACGAGTGAAGCTGCAGAAATTAGGACCTCCTTACCTGACAGGCAGGTGTATAAAGTGCATCGTCCAAAGTCACATTTTCTCTGCTCGTAGGTAGCGTCAAAACGTCTGAAGTGATCCATCAAGTTCAGGAGAAGGTGTGAAGAGTTCCACTGCACCGTTTCACATTGAAATGATTCCTGGAATGAGGAATAAAAGGTGTCACCATTAGCAGGGAGACATAACTTTGAAATGAAACAAAAAACAAGAGAAATATCCTCAAAAGCATAAAACTGTCCAATGCAGTGCCAGAAGTGACTCAGTCTGCAGCACCATATGCCAAGTCAGGAAGTTACCCCCTTCAAAGGCTCAAGGGTAGACATTGGGTAACAATTTCCAATGTGCTCCCAAGGGAGCACAAGACTGTGGCAGGGAGAGATCTTCAAAAGAGATTTCATTGAAAAGGGAAAAACAAGGCCTTAGTTTCTGGACAATGATGATGCAGATTCAACAAGGAGGTGGTCCTGACCAATATTTATCCCCCACAATCCCACCTTGGAAAAGTATAATTGTTCCTTCAGTGTCGCTGGGTCAAAGTCCAGCTACCCCCTTCCTAATGGCATTGTGGGTCTCCCAACACCAGATAGACTGAAGTGGCTCAAGAAGATAGGTCACCCCACTTAGTCAGAGTAATAAGGGATGGTCAATATGGTTGGATCACACCCCAATCCCATGAGTGGACTAAACAAAGGCAGACTGATTTGACCCCTTGTGCATTCTTCAAGATGGGAGGGTCCTGTATGTTCATAACTAGTTCTTAAAAAGGTTTATTTTTTTCTCCTGAGCAAATAAAAGAAAATCCTGAAAAGAAGGTCAACTTTCAGTACACTCAACGTGAAACCATTAGCTGACTGAATTTGAAAGCTTTTTTCCCTTTATTTATTCATTCACGGGACATGGGCATAGCTAGCTAGAACAGCATTTATTGCCCATCCCTAATTACCCAGAGGGCAGTTAAGAGTTAATCACACTGCTGTGGGTCTGGGGTCACAGGTCTTCTAGATCAAGTAAGGATGGCAGTTTCTTCCCTAAAAGGACATTAGTGAACCGGATGAGTCTCGCATAATCATCATTAAACTCTTAATTCCAGATATTTAAGGAATTCAAATTTCACCATCTGCCATGGTGGGATTCGAACCCAGGTCCCCTGAACATTAGTGGTACCATATTAATCCGGAGACCCAGCTAGAATCAAGATTAGAGTGGTGCTGGAAAAGCACAGCAGGTCAGGCAGCATCCGAGGAGCAGGAAAATCGATGTTTCGAGTATAAGCTCTTCGTCAGGAATGAGTGAATTAGAAATTCCTGACAAAGAGTTTATGCTCAATACGTCGATTTTCCTGCTCCTCGGATGCTGCCTGACCTGCTGTGCTTTTCCAGGGCCACACTCTCGACTCTGACCTCCAGCATCTGCAGTTCTCATTTTCTGAGTACAAGTAGCCTAGGGAATTGTGCATACATTTTAAAGTCAATAACTTTTGTGATGGCCCCCAGGAATATTGATGTTACCGTAGATTGCGCTGGGAGTCAGGGTGGAGAAAGGTGGGATACGTTAGGAGTTGTGTGAACTCTGAACTCTGCCGCTCCTCCAGCACCCCACTTCAAAAGGTCTTGGGAAACTTACATCAACAGGACAATCTTTTAAAAATTTCAGCTCCCGCAGGACGCCGAGAGTCAGATTTTGGAGCTCATCCATCGAGTGACGGTAAAGATGTCCAATCGACCGATTCAGGGACAACATTGCCTGCAGATCAACGCAACAGCTGTCCTATTGGAGGAATAAGAGAGAGAGGTTGACAGCTCGGGTAGGCCAAGGAGATGGTGACTATCATTGTCATCAGAAATTCCAGAAAAGACCAATAGGATGAGGTTCTCAGACCCTGAGAGACAACCTAGACACGTCCGTTAGCTACAACTCAAGTGGGGAGCGTTTACCCACATCTCAATTGTTCAATCATTCATGGGATGTGGGCAATTATGAGTCAACCACATCACGGTGGGTCTGGAGTAACATGGAGGCTAAACCACGTAAGGATGGATGTATCCTCCCGTGAAGGGCATTAGTGAACCAGATGAGATTTTCCTGACAATGAGCAACGATCATCATTAGGCCCTCCATTTATCGAATTCACATGTTACCATCCCCCGTGGTGGGATTTGAACCAGGGACTTTACAACATGACCTGGGTCTCTGGATTAATAGGTGAGCGACATTACCACTCGGCCAGATTGTGGGTTCAAGGCCCAGCCGGGACACACACACGCATCAGGATTAGCTGGCAGGGCTCACAGAGGGAGCTCAGCTCTCCTGGGCATGCCAGTTCTCAGATGTCTGTCGGCCCGCTCGTGTGTCTATCCAGCTTCTCCTTCTCTGCCTCCTTTAACCAATCCATAAAGACTTTTCATTTATTAGGGCGAGGAGGTGACTTGAATTAACTTGCTCATGCATAAGTTCATCAATATTTATAGCCCCCCGGTTCCTGCCTGCCCTAATGTTGCAGCACCTTCTACCTGTTGACCCCTAATAAAAGAATGACTTGCATTTGTATTGCCCCACTTTATAGAACGCCTACTGCGTGGAAGACCTTCAACAGATGTTTGTCTGCCTGCTCAGCGGGACGGAAAACAATTTCAAAGGAAGAACACAGGAGGGGTAAGGAAGAGCAGGAAGGCCAGTAATCCTGCTCGTTAACACACTGCTGTTAGTGGGAGCTTGCGTTGTGCATAACCAGCGGAGCCATTTCCTGCATCACTGTAACCATACACTCACTGGGACATTCTATATCAAAGGGTGGCACGGTGGCTCAGTGGTTAGCCCTGCTGCCTCACAGCACCAGGGACCTGGGTTTGATTCCACCATTGGGCAACTGTCCGTGTGGGGTTTGCATGTTCTCCCAGTGTTTGCGTGGGTTTCCTCCCACACTCCAGGGATGTGCAGATTAGGTGGTTAGCCACGAGAAATGCAGGATTACAGGAATAGGGTGTGGGTCTGGGTGGAGTGCTCTTTGGAGAATCATTGCAGTCACAAATAGCCTCTTTTCACCCGGTAGGCGTTCTATAAAGTGGGGCTATATAAATGCAAGTCATTCTTTTATTAGGAGTCAACAGGTAGAAGGTGCTGGGCAGGCAGGAAACGGGGGGCTATAAATATTGATGAACTAATGCATGAGCAAATTAATTCAAGTCGCCTCCTCACTCAAATAAGTGAAAAGTCTTTATGGATTGGTTAGAGGAGACAGGTTAGAGAAAAGGAGAAACTGGATAGACACGCGAGGGAGAGAGGAGGAGGAAGGGTCCACTGATGGGATGAGAAATGAGGAGGAAGGAGCCTTGCAAATTGGTGAGCCAGTTGGGTCAAATGGTGTCCGTGTGTTACGGCACATGGGAATGGGTAGGAGTCTGCTTTGCCTGGGAAAAAATGTCATCCAAAAGGGTCACATGGTGGTGGCAACATGCTGCCCAGAACATGGGTAACCTGGAATCTCTCGCCACCCACCACTGGCATGTCAAGGTCATTCGGCACGGAAACAGACCCTTCGGTCCAACCTGTCCTTGCTGCCCAGCGTTGGGAGGATTTGCAGGTGGACACTCCAAGTGTTATGGGTGTACGCAACTCCTAAAGCGGGACTCGAAATCAAGAGCTTGGGTTCAGGGGCAGGGATGCCACCCACCAGCACCACAGGACCTCCTGTGCGGAATGAACTTCCAGAGGAAGTGGTGGATGCGGGTACAGCCACAACATGTAAAAGACATTTGGATAACAGCATGAATAGGAACAGTTTGGAGGGATGGGAGCTGGGGTAGGCAGGTGGGACTAGCTTGGTTTGGGAACATGGGTTGCACCGAAGGGTCTGTTTTCGTGCTGTATCACTCTAACTGACCCAAGAAGTAGGAGCCAATAGGACTTTCCCACTATCAATCCCATAAACCTCCTCTGAAGAGCCTTATATGAGATCACCAAAAGGTGCACACAGCAATGACAATGCGGACTCACCATAAAAGAATATTATTCTAAAGTTATGTTCAATCCTTTTGCAATAAAAAGGGATAGCATCTCATTAGCCTTCCTGATGACATGTTGTACCTTTGTGACTCATGTACCAAAACACCCAAATCCCTTTGCACTGCTAAATTTCACACCAGTTTTTCATTGCAGCAACCCTCTGCTTTTTATGCTTCCTGCCAAGTTGAGAGATATGCATTGTTCCATATTACACCAGTATTTGCCTGGTCACTCAACCCATCAATAACCATCTGCAATCAGACTTGTTTACCTACTCTGGAGTCATTCAATGACTTTAGATGCCACACTTTCACTCAGATTCCCTACAGTGTGGAAACAGGCCCTTCGGCCCAACAAGTCCATACCGACCCTCTGAAGAGTAACCCACCCAGACCCGTTCCTCTACCCTATTAATCTACACTAAGACACCTAGCCTACACATCCCTGAACACTGTGGGGCAATTTAGCATTGGCCAATCCACCTAACCCACCCATCTTTGGATTGTGGGAGGAAACCCACACAGAGCTGGGGAGAATGTGCAAATCCCACACAGACAGTACCCAGAGGGTAGAATCGAACCCGGGTGCCTGGCACTGAGGCAGCAGTGCTGACCACTGAGCCACCATGGTCAGCTAAACTCTTAATGTAAATTATAAAAGGATTGAGCCCCTAATACAGAACACTGTAGGATCCCACTCATCATATCCTGTCAATCAGGTGAAGACCCATTCATGTGTCCTCCATTATCTGTCAGTCAGACAGTCTGTAATGTTTCTCATTCAATATGGAGTCCTTACTTCCTGATAATAACCTTTGAAGTGCCAGTTTCTGGAAATTCAACATTTAAAAGGCATCTGGATGGGTATATGAATAGGAAGGGTTTAAGAGGGATATGGGCCAAATGGGACCAGATTAATTTAGGATTTCTGGTCGGCATGGACAAGTTGGACCGAAGGGTCTGTTTCAGTGCTGTACATCTCTATGACTCTAAGCAAAGGCTCTCCTTTAACCAAAATGTACGCTACTTCTTTGAAAAGACTCCAATAAATTGTATAAAATAATTGTTCAATAATTAAACATTGCTAAAAAAAAAAGACATTTTGTCAAAGCTTTACGTCTTGCACTCATCAGGACCATTCACAAGAAAACCAATTCAAGGAGTAAACCAATATTTGCCCTGCACAAGGGAAAAATGCTGATTGGTTGGCAAGTTGACTCTGATTGGTGGAGGAGCTGCTGTGAATAATGCACCCATTAAATGATGATTGACAGTTAACAGGCAGGCTCTGTTAAAATTTGAAATGGGTAGGCTTATGCCAATCAAGGCATTGCCCTGAGAGTGAACCAGTGAATGGATGGCAACTATTTAAATGGGGTTGAAAGAGGTGCACAGTCTGTCAGTCAGTCTCCATAGAATAGAGTCCAGTGCATCAACGTATGTAACTTCCAGCACACACAAGGGAATCACACTGACACCATGAGTAACAATCCCAAAATGGTTGTCAGCAAAATGCCTCTCACATTCAGGATAAGCCAGCAGGCGCTGTCCAATTACAGATTCAAGTCTAATGTTACGCACCACATACTCTTTAGGAGAACAGGAACCACCAGATTTGGGTTGGGGTGGGGGTGGGGTGAAGCTGGAGAAGAAAAGTGAAAACAACTGTCTGAATTACATTACAACAGCCCTACCCTGTAACAGTAAAACCCTACTCACTTGCCAGGCGTGGTAGAATAGTTAGCCTAGCTTTAGGATTAGTGTGCTCCATTGGTACAAATTCATCAATTTGCTCCTCTCAACGCCCACACTACAAGTTCAAGTTGCACCACACCTTACTGAGTTGGAAGAAAGGTTGTATTTCTGTGCCAGAAATACATCACCTTACTGGAAGTGAGGAAGACATTACAATATCAAATAAATATTTACTCAGAGTTGGAAGATATCGCGTTCTGCCTCCTTGTGTAAGTTAGTTTTGCTCTTTTGGGAACACAGTCACTAGCACACCCAATGTTAAGATCCACAGTGAATGGGTCACTCAGAAACCTGGATTCTTCAGTCCCAACACTGGAGGTCCCAAATGTAATCACACCAGCAACCCACCTACATGCTTACTGTAGACAGACTCTGAAATCGCACACTTACAATATGGGAGTGCAGTCTCACTAACACCATGCACACAGCCCCACAACAGGTCAGCAGGGGCTCAGAGGTAAAGCCAGTATTACTGAAGAGAGAGAAAGGGTGAAGAGAGAGAGCACAAGGGTGAGTGGGGTGGGGGAGAGAAAGCACGAGAGTGTAAGTGGGGAAAAGAGATAGAGAGCTAGAGCACAAACATGAGGACACAGTGGAGGCACTATGGGGAAGATACAATGGGGGCTGTTGGAATTCAGGGTGAACACAGAGTGGGGGGCGGAGACAGACACGGGGCAAAGAGAGGGGAGAGTGTGGGGAGAGACAGACAGAGAGGGGGGAAGTGGTGGAAGGGAAAGCGATGTGGGAAAAACAAAAAAAACAGACAGACAGAAAAAGACTGTCAGAATGCTGAGGTTTACATCAGGACCATTTGCAAGAACACCAAATTTTAAACAATCACAATTTATACGAGAAAGGTGCAGATTGGTTTGTGAATAGACTGATCACCGTGAAGGAAACAACACCTTGAGCGAGAGGAGAGCAGAAGGAGGTTCCACAGAGTGAGGCAGGAACAAGGCCCTTGTGGGTTTGGTAAACTAGGATGAAAATGTTAGGAGAGAAAAAAAAAATCAAAATGTGGCTCGAGTGGAGCTTTTGTGGGTGTGTCAGGGGAATGGGACTTTGTGCGAGTTCAGACATAGGGTATGGGGTGTGTTGGATGACCCTAAGCTTACGGAAAGTAAAACATTGGACACCAGCCAGGAGTCTGTCGAAGTTTATTATCCTGCCTTAAGGTAATGAAGGTGGGCTAATGGGCTCAGCAGATAGGGGTCTCCCTTCGTTACTTTGATATATTGCAAATGGAAATTGGTATCACAACTCCCTTCCAAAAAACAGTTCTCAATCCCTACCTTCCCCCTTAATATTCTGAACTTATTTTTCCCAGGAACTTGAGGAATCCTTTCGCTGTCTGCATGGCTTCAGCCAGAGTGGACTCAACAAGCAAGCAGCACCCTTTCCTCCTGGTATAAATTGTTGCAATCATTTGAAGTTTGACAAAACAAAAATCTTTAGCAACACATTTCCCTCTTCAAGAAGGTTCAAGGTTTATACCATCAAAGAAAAGAATGAAGCTCCTTCTGGGGTGGTAAGAACTCCTCAGTAACTCCATTCCTGAACCCACTTGAATGGCACATTTTCCAAGTGAAAGCATCCAACTGACCACATTCTCTGTCAAACACTCACCAGGTAGGAGCTGTGAATTTACCATAGAACATAAAGCTCTCGCTACTTTGGCCAGAAAATAAGACAAAAGGAAGTGGAGGGCACGTCTAATCTTTTATCCACTGCAAAAGCAGAGTTTGTATTCTCCCAGCCTCTAAACCTCAAATCTGCTGAAGCTGACAAACTGATGCAAACAGCCAGATAAGCAACCGAGTTAGAGAGAGGGGGAAAAAAGAAAAAAATTCTGTTTTGCAAAACTACCTGAAAGATTCCATGTACCGATAAATTGAGTGCACATCGTGGCCCAGAGCCTTCACCATTGATCAGGAGATAGTCTACACGGCCAACAAAGCAGCTTTTGAAAAAGATGCCACTGACGCGGTGTGCTGGCTGACAGGGTTTCTTGGTGAGAGATACCGACATTTGAAAAATCAGGTGGCGTTCGGATGCAATCAATCTGGATTTTGAAGATCTCCGCGGATTGAAGGTGGGAGAGGTTGCAGGAGGTTGGGGTAGGGAATGAATGGTTTCAGGAGGAAGGGAGTTCTGCAGATCAGAGTGAAAAAGGGTGGTGTTGGAAAAGCACAGCAGGTCAGGCAACATTCCAGGAGCAGGAGAGTCGACGTTTCGGGCATAAGCCCTTCTTCAGGAAAGTCCATCATCAAATTCATGGTCGAATTGGAATTCAATTTTTTTAAAAAAAGAATTAGGAATCTAATGGTGATCACAAGAAACCATTGTTGGAAAAAACCCATCTGGTTCACTTCAGGGAAGGTAAAAGCTGTCTTCACCCAGTCCGGCCTACATGTAAGCCCAGACCCACAGCAATGTGGTTAACACTTAACCACCCTCTGGGCAATTACAGATGGTCAATAAATGCCAGGCTGGTTAGTGACACCCAGTTATCGAATCAAAAAAATGTCATAGCCGTAGACTCATACAGGACGGAAACAGGCCCTTTGGTCCAACCAGTCCATGCCAACCATAATCCCAAACTAAACTAGCCCCACCTACCTGCGCTTGGCCCATATGTCTCCAACCATTTCTTATTCATGAACTTATCCAAATGAATTTTAAATATTATAACTGCACCCATATCCATCGCTTCCGCTGGAAGTTCATTCCGCAAATAGGATGAAACAGAAAACAAAAGTTGCATTTTACAGGGAGAATTTCAAGACGACAAGATATCCCACAGCTCCTAAGGGTCAATAAATTACATTTTAAAGAATGAGGCTGTTGTAATGGCAGCCAATTGTGCACAGCCAGCTCCCACAAAGCAGCAATGCCAGGGAAAGGATTGGAAATGAATGTTGACATGCTGCATGAAGGGGAAAGAGAGACACAGAGAGAGAAGAAATGTCTTTTACCAGTTGAGACTGACAGCTCCCCCTTACCCAACATAACATAACCACCCTGTAAACCGATGACAATCCAGGCAAACCTACCATATTGGCAGTGTCCTGTAAGAAAACAGTCAGGTTGTAGTCTGTAGGGAGATGTGTCCTCTGTAAATAAAGCAAAACAAAACAAGATTTAAAGACCATTTCGCTTTCCAAATATGTTGATGAATAGTGAAGATAGGTGCTTCAATTGAAAAAGAATCTAAACAAATACATTGACAGCGGCAGGGAACAGAAAAGCCATCAACCATTTTGTGCTGACGTCGCAGTTTCAATTCTTCCTTATTTATTCAAAAAACCCATCAACTTCAACGTCACCAGGTTTTCAATTGATCAAAAACGAGAACATTGCGGAACGTTCACATTTTAGGTTTTAAACAGAAAGACTGAACTGGAGGAGGCTGTTCAGCCCCTCAAGGAGAAAGTGAGGTCTGCAGATGTTGGAGATCAGAGCTGAAAATGTGTTGCTGGAAAAGCGCAGCAGGTCAGGCAGCATCCAAGGAGCAGGAAACTCGCCGTTTCGGGCATAAGCCCTTCCTGATGAAGG